>NC_048597.1:138768759-139068759 GCF_003668045.3 Cricetulus griseus
AGGCAGAAGAAATGGAGATGATGGGAGGCTGCTGTGTCCACACCTGAGGACTGAGGAGAAGATATCAGAGCTTCACCATAACCTAGGGATTCACCTCTCCTCCCATCACACTAGTGGGTTATCTTCTACAAATTGCCAAGAGAGTGGAGCTCATGTGAACCTCTGGTAGGAACATTTGCAAATCTCCCTTTCTCTTTTCCTGCTGGTCAGACATCATTCACTGAGGATGATGATGATGATGATGGGGTGGTGGTAGAGTGTGTGTGTGTGTGTGTGTGTGTGTGTGTGTGTGTGTGTGTGTGTGTGTGTGTGTAGGGTGTGTAGGGTGCTATCCCTAAGCAACTGGCATCTGTCCAGCCATGAAAAGAGTCTAACTGGGAAGATGGGGTTCTGTGGGAGTGAAAGGGGGTGAAAGAACTATGAAGGGATACAACCACAGTGTATTGTAGACAAGAATAGTGCTGTAAAAATTAAAATAATTTTAAATGCTCTGAACTATGCATTTATTTTAGCATATTTAGAAAACTTTCAGCTAGTAAGTATGTATTGTTTTTAGTGCATTACTCTTTCATTTATCCTTCTGAGGCAGCAATAACACAAATTTCTGGGTGACTAATGGGCTCTGGTGTCTCACACTTACTGCCCTTTCCATATCTGCTTTGTAGCATGCATGGTCAAGCTTCTGCTGTCTTTCTGCTGGGCTCTAACAAATGTTAGAGCTTTTATCACAGGGGTATGGTCCCTAGGATTCTATTTTGTTTGCATCTGTATTTTCCCTCATTAGATAATTCCTGCTTCTCTTCCTTTTCTTCCTGTGGTGGTCCCACCTGTCATTTCTCTTCTGCCGCTTAGTCTATCCACTTGATTTTTAATTTTCATTATAGGATTTCTCAGGCATAAGACATGCATTTCACTGTTTTTATATCTATTATTTCCTTGATGAGGTTTTCTACTTCTTTGTTGAGATGTGTTATTAATTTTCACATATTCATAATTCCTCACTAAATTAATCTTATAAGGATTGATTTAAAACCTTTGCCATGTTATTAAAATGTTTCTGACATTCATATATTGCCATCATTTGCTTACTTTGAGATATTCCTGCTTCTTGAAATGAATACTGTTTCTCTTAATTGACAGTTGACATTATTTGATATCATGTTATGAGAATCCAGATCGTTTTCCTGGCACAAGTCAGGGCCAGCAACACCTTCTTGTTTTGTTTTAATGTTTCTTGATGTTTCGCTGCAATGCTGTTGCTATTTTCTTAATGAACTCTTTTATAAAAAACATTCAACAAATAAGAACATCACATACTAAATTATCCACATCTAAAGTCTCCACAACTTAATGAACTTGCATCCAAATAGAACTGACATTTGAAATGGAAGCTCTGAAGCTTCACATTAGATTTTACATTTTAAGTATCAACCATTTTTTATCCACTTATCTAGCACCAAGCCCTTAAAAAGCAAAATATGATGAATTAGAATTAGAAAAAATTTAGCTTCATAACCTGTTTTATATTTCATTATTTTCTAAGAGATGTATGTTTGACTAGACTTTCCCCTTTGGCTAGAGAAGAGGGCTCATGTCAATGTTCTTTGCCAACTCTAGGTTGGAAATATCCAAGTAAAAAGGAAATCTATAGTTATCAAATATTTTTCCTTGATTTCTAAGATCTCCAAGCCCTTTTCTTTTCTATTTCTTTTCTAAAACACCCAAGACTTACAACTGCCCATTGTAGGAGTAACAGAAAATTCAAGTCTTAGTCATGTCTTGGGATTTAGAATTTTCCCTTGATATTTTAAGTGTCATTCTATACTAGGTAGGCACTCTCTCTCTACTCTGCTTCCATACCTGCTTATGACTATATCTTTTTGAGGAAAACAGGTGCCTCAACATATGTTGCTAACACCACAGCAGCACTGCCATAGAAATATTAGCAGGGAGTCAAGCTTGCATTCATCACCCAGGGAGCATGGATGGTCTGTTCATAGTTTTACATTAATTGTGTGCCTGTCTTTACCCATCCTGCATTGTACCCAAATCCCTCGGCTTAGTTGTATCTGCTGTAAGTGTGATGATACTGTACAGACTCTTGCAGTGAGGCACCTAAAGCATAGTATAAGATGACTACTATGGTTAAAGAGACTCAGACTCAGATAACTTCCTTCATGGACCTCAAATGCTGAAGAAAGTGCTTAAAATGATTCTCAGTATTGACCATCCAGGAAAAGGACAATTTTATAGTGATCCCTAGTATTGATCATGCATGCAAAGGGCAGTTAAAAGTGCAGAGTTGACTAAAGTAGTCCTGCCTTGACCTCAGTGAGTTTACATTACACCAGAAGAAATATGTAATTGTAACCAAGCAAATAAGTAAAATTGGTAATTATTGATTGTGTTATATACTAGGAAAGTAGAAATAGAATGAATAATGAAGAGGTAAGGGAAGAAGAGGAACTTCAAATGGATGACTAAGGAAGGGTGACACTTCAGAGGAGAATAAAGAGTGAAAGGGTCCAGACACACATAGCCACCAAAAATGCAACCCCCCAGTGAGAGAGCAAGGGGAGACATCCTGGGATGAAGAGACTTTACATTCCTGAATCAAGTCTTCTATTGAGATGACTCAAAAATCTGCTTGATTCCTCAAAAGAAAATCATTCAGGTGACAGCAAACTGTTCCTGTCCTGCTGAACTGGCTCTCCCAATCTGAAATGCTGATCTAGTGCTGATCATGCTGCCTGCTGGGATGATACAATTAGGAAGTGAAGAGCAGGACCACTGCAGGCCTTCACCCATTATAGACTTCACTTGCTTTTTTGATTTTCTTAAGGTGACTTGTAAGTTCCTCTTACTTCAGGTTTCTTTTGTTATGACAAAACATCATGACCAAAAGTAACTTGTAAAAGAAATGGTTTGTTTCATCTTCATGTTCCATATCACATCTATTATAAAAGGAAGTCAGTACAGAGATTCAGACAGGAACTTAAAGGCCAGGAATGAAACGGAATCTAAGAAGGAACACTACTTAATGATTTGGTACCCATGGCTTGCTCTGTGTTCTTATAGCACCCAGGACCACCAGCCTAAGGGTGGCACCACCCACAGTGAGATGGGCCCTCCCATATCAATCATCAATCATGAATATTCCCTATAGGCTTTCCCACAGGCCAATCTCAGGGAGATACACTTTGAGGTTTCCTCTTCTCAACTGACTCTAGATTGTGTCAAGTTGAAGCAAAGTAAGCTAGCACAATTGACCCTTGTCAACTTGACACACAAAAGCATTACTGTTTATCTAGAAGTTTTCCTTTCTTGTCAATCTCCAAATCTTTCATTAATATTGATATCACAATGTAAAGCATCGTAACTTTTACAAGTTTCAGTCTTTAAAAATTCAAACACTTTAAAAGTTCAGTCTCTTTAAAACATCCTCAAATCCCAAAACTCAAAAACTGCTAAGTCTAGCCGGGTGTTGGTGGCACATGCCTTTAATCCCAGCACTCAGGAGGCAGAGGCAGGTGGATCTCTTGTGAGTTCGAGGCCAGCCTGGTCTCCAAAGCTAGTGCCAAGATAGGCTCCAAAGCTACACAGAGAAACCCTGTCTCAAAAATCAAAACAAAAAAACCCTGCTAAGTCTCTCTAAACATTCAAAGTCTCTTAACTGGACTCTTGAAAAATCAAAAATAAGTTATATAATTTCTTAATCCAAGAGCAAAGAATCAGAGCATGGTTACAATTAAATCAAAGCAAAACCAAAATTTGACAATGTAAAAAGTTCAGTGCTAGACATATCTTGACCCACTTATTGTTCTCTAACTCCAAAGACATGGGAAACTTCTGCACTGCCCTCTGTAGTACAGTTTGTCTTCTAGGTTCAGCCAGCTATACTGGACACCTCAAAATTTTAGAGATACACAGTACTTGCATCTCTAAAATTTTGAGGTGTCCAGTTCACCTGGGCTGCATCATTACCAATAGCATTTCCTGGGATACCTTCAAGGACTATAACCCTGCTATAATGATATCAAGCCTCAGCTTCTTTAATGACCTCTTAAATCCTGGGACTTTTATTTCAACTAAGGCTTCAGATATACCAGTGTCCTCTTCTCTACTCTTACAGTATCGATCCTCAGTTGCTTTCCATAACCCTCCATGCCTTCAAAACTAGTACCATGTGGGAAACTCTTACACATCACAAAATTCTGATGCCAGCACAAGATACAGCCTTGGCTCCCTTCCTCTTGGACCACAGCTTTGGTATGCTGATTCTGAAGAAACAATTCCCAGAAAGTTTGGCCTCAGTGATGCTGGTCTCTTAATTACAGCTGAGTTCCAGCCCTGCCTTTCCAGTCCAGTTGTCCCAATAAAGCAAAGGTTGTCCTTAATCCAAAAAGTAAAATTTCTTGATGGAGTCTTTGCTTCTCCCTGAAACTTCACAAACCAAGCCTCCATTTCCTGCACTGCTCTAAGGATCCCTATTTTCCATACACCCACAGAACAGCCTGCTGAGTTCTGAATACTCAATAGCTTTTCCAGTCCCAAATTCAAATGTCTTAACAACATCCCCAAAATGTATGGTCAAGTCTGCACAGAAATACCCTACAACCTTGGCACCAATTTCTATCTTAGTTAGGTTTTAAATTACTGTGATAAAATTTCATGACCAAAAGCAGTTTGAGAATGAAAGGGTTTACTGCTCCTTCTACATGTATACCATACTCCTTCATCCAAGGAAGACAAGGTAGGAAATCAAGGCAGGAACATGGAAGCAAGAAATGAAGCAAAAGCCATGAATGCTGCTTCTTGCTCCCCGTGGCTTGCTTATCCTGCTTTTTCCATAGCTCCCAGGGACAGCAGTCATAGTGAGCTGGGCTCTAACACATCAACCATCAACCAAGAAAATGCCACACTGGCTTGGGCCACAGGCCAATCTAGTCAAGGTATTTTCTTGGTTAAGGTTCCCTCTTTTCAAATAATTCTATCTTGTGTCAAGTTGACATGAAAGCAGGCAGCACTGAGTTGTTAATTCAATTTAGTGTTTTCCACACAATGATGGCTCTACCTCAATTTACCTGAGACTGAAAAATGAAATCTTATGGGTTGAATAGACTGTTTTGTGTAAAAGCCATGACTAAGTCAATTCCTCTAGACCCAGAGAGGGAGGACAACCACTTTATATTTCTAGCTGAACTTTCCTTGCAGTAGTCAGCCACACCAAATGACTCCTGACTTCTTTCTCTCTTAGTGTTGAGACCTTCACCTACAAGTTTAACTTTTCACAGAAACCATTACCAACTCAAAATGACAGATACTCCAAGTGTCCAGCATCTTTGTTTTGAACTTTGTTTGGCTTCTTTGTTTTGAATGCTTTATTTCCCCTAACACCATACTCAAATTTAGTCTATGTTTCAATACGGTGGAAATGACAATAAATTACCAAAGGCTACTTTAAAAGAAAAAAATCAATTATGTTAAGGAAAAAATAATGAAAATGGGGAATGGAATCTATTGATCTGACTGAAATTCTATGAAGCCATGATTGGAGGCAAGAAAGTAAAATCTGTTTGAGGCAAGCTTTACTTTATGCCAAGGTGAAAACTGGGTGTGATGTCCTTCAAATACATTCTTCCAACTAAAGCCCTACATAAAAACAAAGAAAGAACAGCCTAAGAGGCTAAAATCAAGGTTGCTGTGAACAACCAAAATAGGGGATTTGAGCATTCCAAGACAGGTAGACTTTCCCTGATTCTCAATTTTCCTAAGAATCAGAGTAAGTTTGGCATCAAGCAAACATAACTCCACGCCTTACTTCCTTTCTGGCTGTGACTTAGAGCTGTAATGTGGAGGCAGTTGATTTATAGGTCTGCAGAAATGGCTGCCTGAGAATCAGCAACTGGAATAAAGACATAACTGTGGTTTCATGTTGACTTTATCATGTCATATCCTTATTCCTTTTTTGGATGGGTTGAATCCAGTTTCTACGAAAGAGTTTGGAGAACAGGGGCACACCCCACTGAACAGCACATGCTTCTTCCAGATTCATTTAATCAATGTACAGACAGACAGAGACTGCTCACCTACAGAGATCTCCTAAAGCTACCAGCTAACTCCTTCCCCTGCACTGTACACACTAACACACTGAGGATAAGGTTGATCTGTGTCTGTCCCTTTTTTTCACTCCTTAATCATCCTAGTCATGTTTCTGGAGCCCAAACCACACAGAATGCAAATGCTGTCAGTCTTTAATATCAACCTGCTCTTAAGTTATCAATAGATACCTCAGAAGAAGATATACGACAAAGGGAAGTGGAATGTCCATGTAATTCCTGGGCTCTAAAATCATGGGCAGTGTATTGCTATAGTTTGTAAATTGCCTGATCTAAGACATTCTACTATAACAGAGTAAGTGGATTAAGAGGAAAATTATCATTAAGGGATAGATAATTCTAAAACAAACAAAAAACTAAAAAAAAATTTTTACAACAGGTAGAGCAGAGAATTTGGGGGTTCATGCTAATGAATGCCTGAATTGCCTTAATGAAAAGCTAAGGATGAGTCTAGTGAGCACTCAGGAAGTTAGAGATATTCAGAACATCTGTCTTCCTAGAGATGATGTCTGTGACCAGAAAGTTGGTGGAAAGGTGGAGAAAAAAGACATACTGATTCAATTACAGATAGAAATGGATATCAGAGGAAAGGTGACCTTTTCCCCAATTTGTTGAAAAACTTGACTGAATCATGTTTTGTGATAATACTTTGTGGCAGTGCAGAACTTCTGATCAATGATATATTTGGTGGAATAAATATTGAAGATGTGTCATGATACTTCTTAAATGCTCATAGTAAAATACAAGAAGCAAATCAAAAGCAAAATTATAAGGGAAGCAGGATTGGAAAACTTGGATAATCCTGTGTTACTCTATAGTAAATAATTAGTAGGCATGTCCAGGAGGGAACACCAAAGCTGGGCACTCATCTTTTAACAAAGGTTATCAAGGATAAATCAAATCCAGGTGAGCTCATCAGGGCATTGGAAGTCCAACTAGGCAGTGTTTCAGAGTCTTTAAGCTGTCACATGCAGAGTGCTGTAAGTTTGGAATGTGCATTAACTAATTCTAATGCAGCTACTTTTGGCCATCATTGCTAGGACTCAAAGGATGTCCTGGGTATGTCTTACGCCAATCTCTGAAGGGCTCAAATTGTTCTCTTTGGCAAAATCTGCTTGGCGCATCTCCTTTGATATTCAAACATATCCAAGTTGTGGGGGCATAGGTATCATACTTCAGAATTCATGGAATGTGCTAGGGAGCCATGAAACTCATGCAGATAACAAATATGCAAGTAATGCCTCCATATATAGCTCTCAATGGAACAAGATGAACATGTCCCACAGGGTTGGCAGCAGAGTTATCTCTAAGACATCAAGCTGGTATAGCTACCAATGTGCAATTCCAGGCATTTATGTGTGTAATCTGTGCACATATGACTATAATGCATGAGAATTACTAGATGAATTGTACCCACTGAAATAATAAGAACATGCTGTTCCAGGGCCTTGGGGACAAATGCTCTAACAGCGAGACAAGGAGTTAGGAGGATTAGTCTCTAGCCATTAGATTCACGGCTGGAGAACAGATGTAGCCCATATAGTAGGGCACAGCCCTTGCATGTAAAAGGCTTAGGGTTCCATACCTATTACTACAAAGCAAACAAATATGCAAATATATACATAAATTAGTATATTATTGCTTGCCTTCTTAAGTTTTGGGTTTACATTGAATCAGTTAGCCCTTTATTCCTTCCTACATCTCTTTTGAAATGGGGACACCTGACATCTGCTTCCCTTACCACTATGGTTTGGAAGTATATACTTTGATTGATTGTATGGGGTCACAGTTAGAGAAAATACTGATTCATAGGATGACTGTCTTTCATATCAGATTCAGATAATTAGAAAAGACTCTAGTTTTAGACATCTAAAAAATTTATTCTTTAGCAATTAAATATTTTGGATCTACTGGGATGAAACTGATATATTTGGTAGATAAAAAAGATACTGATTTGGGTGAACTTGAGTCCTATGTTCTGATATATATATATATATATATATATATATATATTTGGATGCATATATATATATATATATATATATTTGGATGCATATATATATATATCCAAAATTTTATATTTTGACACTTATTTCTCAATGAAGATGACATTGATGGGGGTGTTCTTTGTAGGTGGGTTAGACCTTGAGGACAGAACCCTGACAAATGCCATTACTGCCCTCATAAAAAGTCCTCAGGGCTGGAAGGGTTAACTCATCTAGTAAAGGAGGTGTCTTGCAAAAGGACCTGTGTTCAAAACCCACAATAAAAGCTGTGTATGATGGAAGCACATGTTTGTAACATAATGCTGGGGGTAGGGTAGTAGAGATAGGTAAATCTCTAGAAATTGCTAGATAGCAAACCTAGTAATCAGGAGAGATTCAGGCCAATGGGAAACACTGTTTTAAATAAGGCAGATGACTGTCCTCTAGATTGTTGTCTGACCTCTACACACAAGCATGCATGCATAAGCACAGTGTCCCCACACACAAATTAAAATGAATAAAGAGGAAGAGTGACAGCCCTTTCCCTGATTCTGTTATATAAGGACATGTGGAAGATACTGGTTATGAGAAACAGGCCTTCACTAGACACCAAAGATGATGGCAGATTTTTCTGGATTTTTAGATGTTTAGAACAAGTCACTAGTCAAAGGGATTGGATGTGAAGCCAAAAACTACCCAGGCTATTGTCAAGGCTATTTGTTGCTCTCCATAAATGGATGGTAAGTACCTATTGCTGAAGACAAAGCCCATACAACTCATTGAACATAGAAAAGTTGAGCTGGTGCCTACCTAAAGCCTTCATAGCTGTTCATGGTTCCTGAAGGTACTCTGTGCGCTACCACAGGAGAAAGGTGAACACCAATCCAGCTACAATACCTTCAGTCTACAAGGGAGTTTCAGTGAGGAAACAAAACTCTCTTAAGGGTAGGTCCCATGCCCAGCAGTGGATGGCCAATGCAAAATGAACTCAGGGCATCTTTGGAAGTTTTTTGTCTCATAATGTTGAGTGGGTGCTCTTATCTCCCCTACAGGTCCTTTGTGTATACATTATGGCTTATGGTTTTGTGGGGTTTTTTTGTTTTATTTCAACTTTTTTATTTGAATTAGAAACAGGATTGTTTTACATTCAATCCCAGTTCCCTTCTCCCCCCCCCTCCCTCACCACCCATCCCCCAACTAAAACCCTATCTATCACATATCCTTTCTGCTCCCCCTGGATGGTGAGCCCTTCCATAGGGTGTCATCAGAGTCTATTGTATCCTTTTGGATATGGCTTAGGCCCACCTCCATTGTGTCTTGGCTCAGGGAGTATTCCTCTATATGGAATGGGCTCCCAAAGTCCACACCTATGCTAGGGATAAATACTGAACTTCTACAAGAGGTTCCATATATTTCCCAGGTTTCCTCACAGAAATCCATGTTCCTGGGGTCTGGATCAAGGCCCATACTGGTATTCCAGCTATCAGTCTGGGGAGCAAGAGTTCCCTGATGTTCAGGTCAGCTGTTTCTGTGGGTTTCACCAGCCTGGTCTGGAACCCCTTTCTCTTCACTCGTCCATACATGGTCCCCTGGAGAAGGGGAAAAGGGTCAAGATGTCCTGAGCAAATTGGGAGCATAGGAAGAAGGGGAAGGGAGCTAGGAGAATGAGAAGGGGAGAAGAGGAGGGATGCAGAGGACATGAGGGAGCAGAAAGGTTGAGTCAGAGGAAGAATAGATGATAACAAGACTGGAGATACCATAATAGAGGGAGACATTTTAGGTTTACAGAGAAATCAGGCACTCAGGAAATGTATGGAGAGGTACAAAGATGACACCAGCTAACAATCTAAGCAACAGAGGAGAGGCTACCTTAAATGCCCTGCCCTGATATAGAGATTGATGACTAACTTATATGCCATCCTATAGCCTTCAACCAGCAGCTGGTGGAAGTAGAAGCAGACACCCACAACTAATCACCCAACTGAACTGGAACCTAGATGCAGAGGACGAGTGGTTTTGTGTTTTTATAGGATTACTGTGTGTGTGAACCTGTGTTTCTACGTCTACATGTGTTTCTTGTGTCTTTTATTTGTCTATTTTTCTTTTGTTCATTTGCTATTTCGTATTCTGATTTTTAAGTCTTATTTTATTTTATTATTATTTATTAGACGTCTGTTTGATTTTTAAGGAAAGACAGAAGGGGTATGGGTCTGGATGGGAAAGGAGGTGAAGAGGAACAGGGAAGAATATGGGGGAAAAACAATAACCAGAATATAGTGTATGAAAGAGAAAAGAATTATACTAATGGAAAAGGGTTAAATGTGTAAATCAAGAACAAGAAAAGAAATATAATTAAGGGCTTTGCTTAAAATTAAGAGCTGTCTGTTTATTTGTTTGTTTGTTTGTTTGTTTAATAGAATGATTTGGGAAGCATTGGTTTTAGCCTTTCTTTAAAACCATTGTGGAATTCTGCAGTGAACATCTGGACTTGGGCTCTGTTAGTTGGGAGACTTTTTGTTACTGCTTTAATCTTGCTGCTCATAATAGTTCTGCTTAAACTGATTATTTCATCTTAGCACAACTTTTGTAAGTCATATTTTGGGTTTGTTTTGTTTTGTTTCTCTTTTTGTTTTTGAGACAGGGATTCTCTGTGTGGCTTTGGAGCCTGTCCTGGAACTAGATCTTATAGACCAGGCTGGTCTCCAACTCAAAGAGATCCACCTGCCTCTGCTTCCCAAGTGCTGGGATTAAAAGCATGTGCTACCACCAACAGGCCAGTAGGTCATATTCATTAAGAAACTTATCCATTATTTTGGAATTTCAAATTTGTTAGAGTATAGATATTAAGGTATGTCTTTGTGGGGTTTTTTTAAATTTCACATCTATCTGTTATAGTGCCTCCATTTCCATATCTAATCTTAATAGTTTATTCTCTCATTCTTTAATTAATTTGTCTTAGAGTTTGTCAATATGAAATATCTTTTAAAAGCACAAATACTTTGTTTAATTGATTAATTTTATTTTCTCACTTCTCTTTCATTAATTTCTGGTGTTATTTACTTGTACCTTTTTTTTCTTTGTTGTCTGTTTTTGAGATTCTCATGTCATTTCATTTCTACCATCCCTTTCCTCCCTCCAAACCCTCCCATATACCCCTCCCCAATCTCCTTCAAAGTCATTGCCTCTTTTCTCATCAATTGTTGTTGTATGCCTATTTGTGTATGTACATATATTCTTAAATGCAAACTTTTGAGTCCATATACTGTTACCTGTTTGTATGTTTCCCAGACTGACCTTTTGGCACTTGACAGCTTGGTGTCAACCTTGTTCAGATCATATTTGGGCAGTCTTGTTGGTAAGGACTATATAGGTTCTGATGTTTCTAGGAGATAAAATCTCACAGAAAAATCTCCAATTATCTGGATCATCAAGGATATTTCTCTTTGCAATCAATATCCTTCGTTAATAATCTGTTAGTTGTGAAATTCTTGCAAAAGCTTCTAGAGTGTCTCATTAGCAACTGGAATGTGATGCGACCTGTTTGGCTCTTACATGAACATACCGAGAAAGAAATTATGGAAACAACCCTATTCATAATGAACTATATAAACACTGAGGAAAGAAATTGAAGAAGACACTAGAATATGGGGAGGAGGAGCTGTACATGTTCATGGATTGGAAAAACCAATATTGTGAAAATTGTTGTCTTCTCCAAAACAATCTCTGGATTCAGAACAATCCCAATAAAAAAAATCCAGTACTGTTTTTCACAGAAATAGAAAACAAAGCCATGTTAAAATTCACCAAGAAGCAAAAAGTAAGCAAGCAATCAAACAAAAAGCCAGGTCACCAAAGCAGCTCTTAGGCAAAAGAAAACCCAGAACATTTTGTCACACCTGATTTCAACCTATACCACAGAGCCAACTAAATAAAGCATCAGGTTACTGACTTAAAGCCATGTGTGTAGATCAATGAAACAGAATAGATGATCCATATACAAGACCTCACAACTTTACCCACCCAATTTTTGACACAAATGCCAAAAATGCACATCTTCAGTGTATGGTGCCAGGAAAATTGGATAACTACATATAGAATAATTTAAAAGGATCTGTATTTCTCACCCTGAACAAAAACAAACTCCAAATGGATGAAAGGGCTCAACATAAAATCTGAAATGCTATAGGGAAAAGTAGGGAATGTTCCACTACACATTAAGAGACATAGGTAAAAATATTGTAAACAGGTCTCTGGTCACCCAGAAAACAAGCGAAAACTGGGACCTCATGCAATTCAAAAGTCCAAATAAGAGCAAACTTCTTCTGATCAAGATAATAGAATCTGTGGCCTGGGTGGAAACTAATCATTTCAGTTGGGCCAGGTCGAACTCCTGGGCAAGAACCCACCTCTGAAACACCCTTAGGAAGCCTTAAATCATGCTAAAATATCAGACAAATAATTAATTTCTTATTCAAGGATTCAGATGTTCATCATGACCAAATAAACTTCAGTCACTTAGTGTAACAATAATTAACTGCTACCAGAGATTTCAGAAATTAGCATATGCTGGCTGAATTTGAAGAAATAAAAATCAAAATGTCCAATAAAGAGGAGGAATACTGAGGAAAAGAAATCTTTCAAACATAACTAGATAGCCAAGGGTCAGCATTTCATAAATTCACTCCCCCACCCCGTATTTTAAAACTTTTGTGCATTTTTAAAATCTCACTTACCAGGTAAAGTTTTGTTTTTTACCCAGGCTCAATTGCCCTGACCCCTGCCGCCAAACTGCATTCCCAGAACGTGATGACCTAGAGGAGCCACCCCAGACCCCAGACTTTATTTCATTTCCATTGCACCAATTCTTTCAAAACTAGTCAATCGGGAAAGACTGTGAGGTCAGACCCTACCAAGTCAAGAGGGAAAAGACAGTCACCACCTCTACTAGAATAAAAACAAGGTGAATTTTCCACCCCAATGGGTCTTGGCACACACTTTGGAAAAAGAAAATTGTCTTGCCAAGTTTAAAAACAATAAACTTTTGCACAGCAAAGGAAACTATCAATCAAGTGCAAACGCAGCCCCAAGAATGGAGGAAAAAAAGTTCCAGCTATAAATCTGATTAATCCGTAGAATACAAAGAGAACAACAACAAACTGCCATGGATATGAAAAGTGAATTCTCCAAAGAACCAATGGAAATGGCTAGTAAATACGGTAAAAAGTGTTTCATGTATTTAGCCCTAAGAGGAATGCATATTAAAACTTCTGTGAGATTCCATACTACCTTTGTCAAAATGACTACCATCCAAAACAAAACAGCAAAATAGGTTGTACAACCTGTGCACAGGCCCTGCCTGGGGAGAAACCTAGGCCTTCTGACTACCCATGACATCACTGCACTCCCAGGCCTCACTAGTATATTGCAGCCTGTGCACCAGCCCAGAATAGTGAGGTCCTCAGACCCTCACCAAAACTATCCCCACACTCTAAGGCTTGGCTGGGATTCTGCAGTTTGTGCACCATCCCAGCCAGGTAAGTGAGCCATATTACTACCCATTCACATAATGATCATAATTCCAGGCTTAGCTCAAGTATCATAGCTTGCACACCAGTCCAAACAGACCCAGCCTGGAGTCATAATCCCCAAATTTCTTGGTTATCACTAAAGTGGAGTTGCTGTTATTCTTCCCCCAATCAAGAATCATATTCCTATGTTTATATACATAATTTTAAAAGACTTATGACACATGTAATAACAGTGCTTCCCAAGAGTGATGGGCTGTCTTACAATAACTACAGTGGTAGGCCTGGGAAGCATCACTTTGAGTTGTTGAATTGGGGGTGGGGGGCTCAAGAGACTCCAAAAACAGTATTGGTTATTGGTATCACCCTTTGTTGTCTCCCAGAATTTGAAGATAAGACCCTAGTTGTAAAAACAATATACACTTTCGACACATAACTTGGAGGAATCAAACTGGAACTGGCCTGGAAGCTGCTTCCCACAATGACAGGCCTGGAAAGACATTCCCGGTGGGTGACTGGACAAATGTCTCCATAGGTGACTGCATTGACTTCTCTTATAGAAGACCTGGATTTGGTTGCCAGCTCCCTTTAGATTTTCAAGTTTTGTGGAGTAGTGTTTTCAAAGTATGACCTGATGATTCTCTGGATTTCTTCAGTGTCTGTTCTTATGTCTCCCTTTTCATTTCTGATTTTGTTAATTAGCATGTTCACTCTCTGCCTTTTGGTTAGTTTGGACAAAGGTTTGTGTATCTTGTCGACTTTCTCGAAGAACCAACTCTTTGTTTCATTGAGTCTTTGTAGTGTTTTCCTAGTTTCTACTTTATTGATTTCAGCCCTCAGATTGATTATTTCCTGGTGTCTATTCCTCTGGGGAGAGTTTGCTTCCCTTTGTTCTAGAGCTTTCAGTTGCGCTATTAATTCTCTAGTGTGACTATTCTCCAGTTTCTTCATGTGGGCACATAGTGCTATGAACTTTCCTCTTAGCACTGCTTTCAAAGTGTCCCTTAGGTTTGGATATGTTGTGTCTTCATTCTCATTAAATTCTACGAACTCCTTAATTCCCTTTTTTATTTCTTCCTTGATCCAAGAATGGTTCAGTTGCGCATTATTTAATTTCCATGAGTTTGTAGGGTTTCTGCAATTTGTGTTGTTCTTGAATTCTAACTTTAAAGCATGGTGGTCTGATAAGATACAGGGGTTTATTCCAATTTTTTGTATCTGTGTAGGTTTGCTACGTTGCTGAGTATGTGGTCAATTTTAGAGAAGGTTCCATGTGGTGCTGAGAAGAAGGTATATTCTTTTGTGTTTGGATGGAATGTTCTATAGATGTTTGTTAAACCCAATTGGGTCATAACATCTGTTAGTTCTTTTGTTTCTTGGTTATGTTTCTGTCTGGTGGTCTATCTAGTGGTGAGAGCAGGGTGTTGAAATCTCCTACTATAAGTGTGTGAGGTTTTATGTGTGACTTGAGCTTTAGTAATGTTTCTTTTACAAATGTGAGTGCCTTTGTATTTGGGGCATAGATGTTCAGGATTGAGACTTCATTTAGATGGACTTTTCCATGATAAGTATGAAATGCCCTTCTACATCTCTTTCGATTGACTTTGGTTTGAAATCTAATTTGTTAGATACTAGGATTGCTACACCAGCTTGTTTCTTGGGTCCATTTGATTGGAAAATCTTTTCCCAACCCTTTATTCTGAGGTCTGTCTTTGAAGTTGAGATGTGTTTCTTGTATGTAGCAGAAGGATGGATTCTGTCTTCATATCCATTCTGTTTGCCTGTATCTTTTTATAGGCAATTTAAGACCATTGACATTGGGGGACATTAATGGCCATTGATTGTTGATTCTTGTTTGTTTTGGATTTGTTGGTGGTAGTGTTATTATGTGTGGATTTCCCCACTTTTTTTTTGGTTTTTGGTAAAGCAGGATTATCTATTAACTACGCTCAAAAAAACCATAGGCTAGATCCCATATGCAAGTTCACAAACATGCTTAACTCCAGTTCTGGGGGATCTGAACCCTCTTCTGGTTCTGTGTACACCGGGCATGTATGTAGTACAAAAAATATACATACAGACAAAGCACTCAAACACAAAAATATAAGTAAACCTTTAAAAATGAGTTGTCCCTAATGGTAAGATATTGCCACTTTCATCCTAAAGGCAGACAATGCCCTAACCCTTTTAACCCTCAGAGAAAGAGCTACACACTGTCAATGGCTCCAGAGAGGGGGGGAGAATTAGTTTTCTCCAGATAGGAGTCACCAGAAAGGTCATCCAACATAATATGGTTAGCCCTAAACACACATAAAAATAAGCAACATTAAGTGGAAGGAAGAGAGAGAATAATAATTTAAGAGAGATTTGGGGGTAACATAGCAATGTGGGAGGAGTTAGAAAGGTAAAAAGGAGGAGTGCAAATTATGCAACTGCAGTACTCATACAGGAAGTTCTCAAGAAATAAGTTAAACTTAAACTATGCCAATAAGGCCATAGGGAATGAGGGATCCTTATTCACTATTGCTGAGAGTGTAAACTGGTACAGCCTTTGTGAGACTTACTGGGGGCAGGTCTCAGAATTATAAAAATAAATTCATAATATGATCCAGAAGTACCATTCCTGGTAATTTACTAAAATGACTCCATATGCTATGACAGAGACACAGGTACATCCATGTTCATTGCTTCTCTGTTTATACTAACTGGGAAATGGACTTACCCACATACTTATCAACTAATGAGTGAATAATAAAAATGGTGGCAGGTTTATACAATGAAATTTTATTTGCTGCAAAGAAAAGTGAACTTTGAAAAAAAAGTATGAAATAGAAAAATTATATTGGATGGAGTAACATAGGACCCAAAAAGCAAACACCATGTGTTCTCTTTCATAAGTGACTCATGGTTTTAATTTTTATATTTCTGTTTTTAGTTGGAGTTTCTCTAAAGAGCTCAGAATAAGCAAAGAGCCATGAGTGATGAGGTAGGTCTCTGGAGTGAGGGAAACTAAAACACATGCAATGTGAACCTACAGTGAGGGGAACACTAGGGAGCAAAGGGTTAAATGGGGATCGAGGGAGGCTAGGTGCATATTTGGAAGTCAGTCAACCAAAATGTACCATATAGGGAAAGCCCTAAAGAAACCAAGTTATAAAGCAATCAAAAAAATCTAATTAATTTTTTAAAATATTAGAATGGAGGAATTTTACATGGGTGGATAATGCTTTTTCCAGAATCCAGAGTTCTTTAAACAAATACTTCAGTGCTAAGTGTGTGCTCTCTTCCTGGGACCAGGAAACCCCATCCCAGAAGCTCCCAAAATAATGGAAGCTCTTGTCATTTCTCTGGTCACACACCAGAATGAGGTATTAAGACCTTATTGCTGAAGACACCACACACTTGGTAAGAAACACAGAGATATCTCAAGTTGGACTTAAGCTGGAACCCCCCACCCCACCAGCTGCATTCATCATGCTAGAAGGTGCTGTGCAGACTGCTAGAGAGAGAAGAAAGAGAGAGAGAGAGAAAGACCTCTTGGTAACCTTACCCAGCTGTGGCTCCTGAGTACCATAAAACCAACCTTCCAGGCAAGATGTCCCCCATTGTGAAATTGCTTTGTCACCTGGAAATCACAGATCAAACAGTGTTTCCTACGCATTATCATGTGCCTTTCTCCTGGGAATTCTCTTGAACTATTGGGTCTCCACAGGATGGAGAATGGAGTCTTTTAGACAGCATCCCTGAGGAGTCCTTGCCATTTTTCATTTCTTTAGCCCTCTTTGACTGCAGGAACACAGCCACATGTATGCTGCAGCTAGTTTTAAACCTATTGGATCCTGAAAGAAGTTGAATTTTCACATTTTCTTCACTTTGTGTTGCTTATTCTGTAGCCAGCAGGGAACAATATAATACAGAGAGTATGTGTGCACTGCCATAAGGAATACTGAAGGAAAAAAAAAGATGGAAGGCAGAACATTATCCCATGATACAGGAAAATACTACCAAACATTCCTGTTTCAAATTCAAATAAAAAATCTGAAAAAAAGATACAGTGGAAGGGAATTCGACATAGCTAAATAGTTTTGTTTTAAATAAGCTTGATTTATCCATGATTTTGTAAAATAAGAAAATTGGACATCATTAAACATCTTTTCTAAACTCTAAAAAAAAAGAAAATACTGCCAGTGCCACCTTCGTATCAAATGACCTTAGGGGCACAGCTTCCAGAAGCAGGGAAATGGAATGACTGGGTCCTCTATGGTTCAGCTTTGTGATCAGTCTATTTTCCTCATTGCTGGTGTGTGGGGTGCCTGTCTATCTGCCCCTCCAGATGCAGTCCTGGCCCTTCTTTGATTGAATGTAAACACTGGAGACTGACCTGCTAAACTACATCAATGGAATTCCTTGTTCCTTGGCTCCCAAAAGGCTTCCACAGGTAGGAATTGCTAGTTGAACATCAGATGGAAAAGGGGAGATGAGACCATCAGCCTTGTTCTTATGTATATCTGTCAGTGTGTATACCTGCTAATAGACAGCCCCTTCCACATTCCACTCTTTCCTCTAGAAAGCTATTTCCTGTACCCTTCAGGCCAAGAAACAGAAGGTCCAACTGTTGTTTATTTCAGAGTATCCCATCATACTCACAAACATGATCCATATACTACAAAGAGTCTCTTTCTTAAACTCTTCCTAAACTCGCTGTTTGGTTGTGACATCTTTCTTGCCTAGATAAGCCAGTCTCTGAAGAAGACTTCCTTTGCAGGAGGCATTAGTGGTCATTGTGTTTGTCACTGTTAAGTCTGTGGTCTGTAGTCAGGAATATCCCAATATACAGTACATTGTATTGGTAAAATGTCACTAGCTGTTTGAGCTCACTGAAAAAAAGTAGTTTGGAAATAAGGTTGGCTTTCCTACTTCAGTCCAGTGAGTTTATATATCCTTGTCTTTATAGCTCTGTAATGGATGGAAATAAAACAGCAAGCAGCTAAGTGTGTTTAAAACAGTGAGGGTTTGAGGACAGTTGGATGGTGAACCATTTCTATCTAGGGTTACTATTATTTAGCTCATAATATAAAAATATCTACAATGGAAAGGAGAAGCAGGACACTCATTCACAGAGAGGGCTCCAATTACCTCAGCTTCTCCATTGAGTTTATTCTGAATGATTCCAATCACCTGATTTGATGATACCATCTATCTGCTCTAATTGGTTCTTATACTTAGAAGCCTCACCTTAGGGGCATACTGATAGGGCCTTTTGATCAAGGACTGCAGATGGTTGTCTCAATAGGTATACCACAGTCAATTTATTCTAGATGTTTGCAAGCCCCTGATTTGATTATGTTATCTTTATTTGCTTTCTCAATCAGGCTACTCCAGTCATCTCTGCTGGATGCTATGAGCATCTGACTTGATAATATTCGCAACACTTTGCTGTTTCTTTTTACCTGCTACTTGCTATTTATGCTTTCACTGTTCCTTGCTTATACTGAATAAGCTCACTAATTCTAAATAAAATGATGATGAGCATATGTTATTCTCTGGACCAACAGAAAACCTCAGGAATATGGAAAGGGAAAAATCATTTCACATGTGGACTCTACCCTTTCCTTTCTTTCCAAATCTTCCTATCTTCTCATTTAAGTCAAATGTTAATAAAATATAATTAAAAACAATTCTGGGAAGGAAAGTGCCCTCATAGCTCAACTGCAGTCTGAAAGAGGTAGGAGAAGAGCAACTTAAGTTTGCCTGATGAAGAAAAGTTGTGGCTTCAGTATAGGCATACTGTGTTTAGCTCATATTTACTTCCTGTTTAAACTTGCAGCAGGGTACATAGCTTCTGAATATCTTAGCTTCATCCTGTTTGACAAATCATAATTTATCCGTATGTCCTAAGATTGGAGTTGAGTGGGTTAATGTATGGTAAGCACTTACAACAATGTTCAATGGGAGTAACAAATATATCCACATATGCAGATGAGTATGTTTAAGGCTCACTGAATCTTAATGGTTGGCACTTCTTTTTCTGTACCCTTTCTTTTCCTAGGCCCTCCACTTCCTCCTCCTCTATTTCTTTTCATAAGTTTTTTTTTTTCAGCAAATTTGATGTTTCAGTCAGCTTTGTTCATCCCAGGAAGCTAAGAATTCTAGATTTGGGATTCAGCTGGGGTGGTTTCCAAATGTCTGCATTCCAGCCATGACTTTCTCTGTAGCTTCTAATGAACTTTGAGAAAAGCTTTCATCCACTCTGTGCCCCCATCCCCTGGATTTATTTCAAACCAAGATGCACATTTTATTTTAACTCTTATAAAGTTGGAGTGGGGAAGACATACAAATGACAACCACTTCAAGCATTTTAAAGGTGTTCAACATTCTTATCCAACAAGGACATGCATCTCAAAACTACTTTGAGATCACATCTCAACCCAGTGCAGCCACTTTAGAGACCAGTCTAGAGGCATCTTAAAAACTGAAAGAAGAAAATAACAGCTATCATATGGCAGCACTGTACTTCCTCTTGGCAGATACCCAAAGGACTCCAAATGTTACAACAGATATTCATGCATACCCACCTTTGCAGTTGTTTGAAAGAGAAATGTTTCTCCTAGATTCAGGCATTTGAATGCCTGCTCCTTAGCTGGTGCCACTGTTTGGAGAGGTCATGGGAAGTTGCATCCTCAGTGGAGGATGTACATCAAGTAGCGGCAGGCTTTGACAGTTGAAAGCCCATCCCACTGCCAGTTCACTCTCTTCTTCATGCTTGCAGCTTCCTGTTGCCATGCCCACTGCTTGCTGAAGGGCCTCCTAACCTAAGTAACTCATGTCTCTCTAGAAATGTATGTCACAGTAAACTCTACTCCTTATGCTGCCTTTGGTCATGGCACTTCGTCGCAGCAAAAGAAAGGCTACCAATAAAATGATCATCTCTGCTCTAGTCACACTAGCTAGGAAATAGAACCAGCCTAAATTCCCATCTTAATGGGGAAATTGTGATATATATTCATAATGCAATTCTATTTGCTGTGAAGGAAAATTCAGCTGTGAAACTGACAGGAAAGTCAATAGAACTGGGAACACATGCATGCAAGTACTGAGTGAGATAACCCCCAGAAATACAAATGTCTCTTTTTCTCTCTTATATGTGGATCTCAACTTTGAATTTTTAGAGTTTTTGTACTTAATTTGGAATGCTTGTCAATACCAGGAAGCTAGAAAGGAGCGATGTACTGGTGGAGATACCTAAAATGAGGACAGTAGAACATGTGAACAGAGAGGAGGAATGTTAAAGTAACAAGGTTCAGTCATGGAAGGATAGAGTAGAGGAGGTTGGGGGGCTGGAGGGTTAGCAAAAACAAAAGATGCATGAAGTCATATGGAAACATACTACTATATAAGCTAATTAACGTATTTTAAAAGATTTTGGACAGAGGTAACCTGTATTAGTAGATAATGCTGTTCCCAGAAGTCAGGAGTAGTCACATGAACATGTCAGTGCCTTATATGCAATACTCACCCAGGAGCTATTAGTCAGTAAGTCTCCAGAGGTTCCATAAGCAACTCAAGCTGTTGTTGTTGCTTTAGGTTTCTCAGCATAATTAGATGACAGGACCCTCTTGCTGAAGACACCACACACCAGGACATGAAAAAATCAATACTAAACTTGACTTTCTCTTTGTTGGCTTGCATACACACAGTTTCCGAAAGTATTATGAAAACTGTTGGTGGAGAAGACTCAGCAGTTTTGCCCCATGGCAGTCTTGGGTGCTATAACACTATCCTGCCATGCAAGGGATACTCACTGGTGCAGCATTGGCATGACTGATGTGAGATTTACCACACAAAATCTCATTGGATTTTAAGCCTGTT
This sequence comes from Cricetulus griseus, assembly GCF_003668045.3. Classification (NCBI taxonomy): domain Eukaryota; kingdom Metazoa; phylum Chordata; class Mammalia; order Rodentia; family Cricetidae; genus Cricetulus; species Cricetulus griseus. Next base: position 138,790,258 of record NC_048597.1, read on the forward strand.
CCACAAGAGGGAATTTACTCCTGGTAGAGTAAACATGGTGAAAAAGCCATGACTGAGGAGGTGATAGACCCATCAACCTGTGGAGAATGAGTGATATTTGAGTGTTCTGCCCCAAACAGAACATCTATATCACTCACTCTATGGCTTAGGGAACATGGCTAAAGAGGAAAGAATGTAAGAATCATATAATAGGGAGAAGGGCTGTGAATATCATCTGGCCATGCTATGTCAATTACAATCACCAATGTGCAATAGTTGGGATCACCCACACTGTTCCTGAGTGGGCTTTTCAACAGTCAGTCATGAAAAGGTGAGGGGCTTGTGGGCTACTACCTCTGCTTGGCATACTATGGGTTAATGTCATATGCTATGAGGGAGGAGTAGTTGTCTTTATTGCACAGTCACAAAACTTCAATAGATAAGCCTACACCCAGGTTCATGCAAACAGCCCTGGTTAAACTCAGTGGGTTACAAAAGAAAAGAAGAGATAGGAATGTGATCAAAGGTACTTGTGGGGAGGAAAGGGGCTCAGAGAGTAGGAGAGATGTCTAAGAGGGTGGGGATGATGCAATATATACATCTACAAAATTGTAAACAAATAAATATAATCACCAAGATATGCTGGGTAGTTTTGTTTTCAACTTGACACAAGCTAGGGTCATCAGATGAAGGACCCTCAGCTGAGGAAATGTCTCCTTCAGATCCAGCTGTAAGGCATTTTCTCATTTAGTGATCAATGAGGAAAGCCCAGTCCATGGTGGGTGGTGCATCTGTGGGTTGTTGGTCTTGGGTTCTATAAGGAAGTCATGGGAAGCAAGCCAGTAAGTAGCTCTCCTCCATGGCCTCTGCATCAGTTTCTGCTTCCAGGATTCTGCCCTGTGTGAGTTCCTGTCCTGACTTCCTTCAGTGATGAACAGCAATGCTGAAGTGTAACCCAAACAAACCCTTCACTTCTCAACTTGCTCTTTGGTCATTGTGTTTTATTGTAGCAATGGAAACCCCAACTGAGATACAAAATATTATAGGACTCACACAAGAAAAACAAGTGGCAACATATTCCTAATAATCCCAATTATACAGCTAGGACCAGACTTGTGATGGCAAGAAAATCATGCAACTAATGAAGAATAGAAGGGACAGATAGGGGTGCCTTTCTGTTCTATATTATACAACCACATTTGTACTTGATATTGTAGAAAAGAACCTTCATAGATACACTGAATAGCACACAATGTCTTGGCTTGTACAGTTAGCCTTTGATCTAGATGCCATCAAAATGGTACCTCCAAAGGAAAGTGAGACTCCGTGGTCTTGGTCATGTTCAATCCTAACTATGCAGAAAGATGTGAATAGAGAAGAAGGGCCAGGAGAAGGAAGGGAAGACCAGCACTGTGAATCTGAGAGTCAAAGTTGGCCACTTGAGCAGAAGGGCAGGGCACAACTAACCTTTGCAAGTAACTAACTTTGCTTCCTACATAATCTACTGGTTCAAGACAGGTCCCTAGCTGTTAAACCACTTATTTTCTCACACTGCTAGCTTCTGAATAAAGCACAACTTTAAAATCCTATTTCTATTTCTTACTATTAGAATTTAGATGACAGACACTATGGGTTCCTATATCCCAGTAGAAAACCAGTCACTGGGTATAAAGAAAAGTTGATGGTGGGTCTTTCATATCCCTGTGATAAATAGACTCCAGAAGAGCCAACAGACTTGGGCTCAACAATGTCAGAGTCATTTGAAATTGGTAGCTGAGATGTGCTCAGTGACAGCTTGGTCCATTCTGTATGCATTAGTGCAAAACAAGAACAGCAAAGTCAGAAATGGGCCAAGGTGGATTCTCGGTGGTAGAACTCCTGCCTTGGAGGCATGGGAATCTAGGTTTGATCCCTAGCAACTTGTTAGGAGGAAAAAATGGTGGCCTGGTAAGATGGCTCAGTGGATAAAAGTAAATGCCATACAAGCCTGACAACCTTAATTTAATCCCCAGATCACATAATAATACATAACTGACTACCAAAAGCTGTGTTCTGAACTCAACATATATACTGTGACACATGTGCTCTCTCTCTCTCTCTCTCTCTCTCTCTCTCTCTCTCTCTCTCTCTCTCTCCCTCCCTCTCTCTCTCTCTCTCACACACACACAAACACACACACATGTACAGAAACACACAACATACACACACAACCATATACACACTAATAATATTAATAATAAACAATAATAAATAACAGCACTTAAAAATAAAACAAAGGTAAGAAGTGTTTGTAGCAGGCTGCGTTCTCTGAATTCTTAGAATTAACTGAGTATCTATTTCAGGACAAAACCAGACTGAACTGCAGATGCATATCAAAATGAACATGAAAACTGATGACAAAAAGGTATATGAAGGGCTCATGCAAAAGCAGGGAACAGGGACAATGCGAGAACACACAGCATGGGTTGCAGTTTTCAGAATCAGCACCACGGAGAGTAAAACTTGGTGATTTGTGCCAGGATGGAATAAATGATTTGGGACTTGCCCTTCATTGGTAAGAAGAGTGTGGCATATGAAATAAATGTGATAAAAATAGGCTGGCAGCACTGTCACCCTTGAGAGAGAGAAAATACAACCTTTGTAGCCCTCCTGATTTCTTCCTCACCAGGTTCCTGACCCAGCATAAGAAATAAGCCTTATAAACAACAAAGTAAATGAAGGGGTTGTGTAACTACCACAACACCTGTTATCAGAATTCTGGGTTGCTCCCATGGCCAGAATTTGTTAAGAAAGGGCCTTAAGAAGGATACCAGCATACCCAGATTGGATGCTCAGGTGTCTGCACTCGCAGGCAAGCAATCCAGAAGCCACCACTAGTAAATTTGCAGAGAATATCATTCTGTGCACACCACAGTCAAGTACCAAAAGATATGAGAAAGCATGGTGGGGGAACGCCTAGTGGTTTCATTTATAGATCAAACGGAGGTGGGGGAACGACTTTGAGTCTGTATCTGTTTCCATCAGTTGCTAGATAAAGCAAGGACACCACAAGAAAACCCATAGAATCAACTAACTTGTGCTCATATTGGCTCACAGAGACTGAACTGACAGCCAGGGAGCCTGGATGGGACTGATCTAGGCACGCTGCATACAGTTGTGTAGCTAGGTCTACTTGTGGGACTCCTAACATTGGGATCAGGGGCTGTCTCTGACTCTTCTACTGGCTTTTGGGACCCTACTCCTCATACTGGGTCATCTTGTCCAGCCTTAATACATGGAGAGGTGCTTCATCTTACTGCAACTTGGTATGCAGGTGTCATGGAAGACCTGCCCTTTCCTAAATAGAAACAGTAGAGGAGTTAGTATACATCATAATTTGCACATGTAATTCTTATGGACAAAGGGAGCCACCCTCCGCTGCTACCAATCACATATAGATAACCAGTGTGGCTACCTATATGTGATTTAATAAATTTCAAGCAAATTCCCTTTGATCTTTGGAACCACAAAGGCCCCACTCTGAATGACAACAGTTCCAATTTTAGCAAACTGACCTTTGGTCATGGGTTTTAGATAATACAGTGTGTATCATTTTATGTGAAAATAGACTTTTTCATGTAGACGTTTTCAGCTTTAGACTGTTAACTAAACACTAAACAGTTCTTGGGTACAGTTTTTCCCCTAGCTTTTAGTACATATTACAAATATTTCAGTTATCACATAAGTACTATGGAACTGCTTGACAGTGCACTGGATATTCAGTTTAAATAGATACTATTAAATATTTTATCAGTTTTACAAACTTAAATCCAGTATGCAGGCTATGAAATTTTCCCATGGTGCTGATTCAGAACAAAATATAGATAAGAACTACTAGGCACTGGTTTTACTGTTAATTCATTTTCAGCCATCTTTACAGATTTGTAATGGGCCTTGAGGTACTTTTCAATGAACATCTCTCCTATGAATAAGAAAGTTGAGAGCAGTGTGTACATGAGCATATTAGTTATTTCAATAGAACCTTCCCATGAGAAAACACTTGTCTGTTGAAACCCATGCCCTTTTTCTTAATGGGTTACAGTTCTTATGTATTGTCATGAGTCCTTTGCTGTACATATGGATGCCTTAAAACAGTTTCTTCTTTATTGAAGATAAATTTTCCAGTCCAGATACCTTGCTTTCTTTGATATTGACATCTGATTAGCAATGCAGTTTGAAATGTCATATGATGATTAATGATATCTTGGCAATCTTTAAATTTCCCAACTTTGACAATAAACTATGTTAACATTGACTTTGATTTTTAATCTTTGTCAGTGATATATACTTTCCTAAATTACTGTTTTCACTTCATCTTGCAGACTTAGAGCTAAGATTTGAGTATTTGATGCTATCAAATCAACTTAGTTTTCATTTTCTACTTCTTATATGATGATATATGTGATATGTATTATACAGTTTACTTCTGAACATTGTCTACTATGCAAGGTTTTGCTTATTACATCTCCATCTTTTTCCATACGCTCATCATATCTTTGCATGTTTAATGTCATGACTCTGTTCCTCCTTCTTTGGGCCCTGTATATGTTGTTTTTCAACTATGCATGGCTGAGAATGAGATAACTGCCGGAAGCCAAATGGAAGTGGTGACAGTAGATGTCTTCCACATGTTCAGTGTCTTTCTACTTAGTACACTGTCAATGACATTGTTTTGTGTTAGGATGATCTACTTGGTTATTAGTTACAAAATTGCTGAGTGACATATTCCATTATATGAATGTGACACATTCTGTATTTACTTGTTCACTGATAGACATTGGGTTATGAGAAGTTTTATTTATTATGAATTCTTCAAGGTCATGAACAAATCTCCTTGTGGTAAACTGCAAAGTAATTTTTCTTTTATAATTTCTTCTGTGAGCATATTGATATTTCCTACATAGGAGAATCATACCATTTTGTCATTAAGGATATGTGTTTATTTAACTTTGTAAAATGTGGCCAGATTTTAAAAGATGTTACACTTATTTACATTTATACAAGAAAAGCATGTGATTCAATAAGAATGCAAAAAGAATACATATCTTGTCTTATTCTAATGAATACTTAGTAAATTCATTTTTTTAATTTAAAGGCTATGTAGAGTGAGCACAAGGCATACAGAAAGGCTGCTTGCTTTAAGGTTCTTTTTATAAATGAGTCTCTAGAAAATAAAAACCTTGGATGGAAAGCATGTCAGTGTTTTCCAGAGGCTACAGAAAAGGATATCACACTAAGGGCTATGAGGCTAATTCTTGGCATAACGGAAAATTCAATGCTGTAAGTGTGATGATGGCTACATTATCATCTATATTCCACAACTCACCAATTTGTAAATTCAACTTTGTTTCATTGTGTGTAAATTACTTCTCAAAAAATCTAATTATAAAAAGATACAAGTTGTTTGCCTTTAGAATACAACCATACAAATTCTAGCTTACTATACCATATCTATAAATTTTGTTCATAGTAGTCCCTATTATGGCCTGGGCATTTTTTAGCATTTGGGTTTATTTTTACATTTTTAGTTATTGTGCATGATATAGGGTAGGCATGTGTGTACCACAGTGCACATGTTGGTGTTTGAGAACAACTTAAAGTCCTTCTCTTACTCCATGCATATCTCAATGATACATAAAGTCATACATTAGGTTTGGTGGAAGGAACCTTTTCCCTTGAGGTATTTCACTAGTCCAGCATTTTCTTTTGTTTAAACAAGTATGTCTGGTAAGAATGAAGATAGTTTTACTTTGCAGTCAGTATGAATTATTTTACTATTCCATGTTTATTTGACTTACAAAATGTATATTTGGGGATTTGGATGTGTTTTGTTTTGATTTGTTGTTTTGTGAGTGTCTCACTACATAGTCCTGATTGGCCTGGGAATAACTATAGACTAGGCTGACCTCAAATTTGTAGAGATCTTCCTGTCTCTAACTTCTGAGTGTGAAGAGTAAAGGGGACATACCACTATGACAGCATTTACACACTATTGTAACCATTTACCCACTGTCATAAGCATTTACACACTTGTAAGTATTTATGATGGGGAATGTCTTCTGTACATATGCTTCTCTTATTAATTGATGAATAAAGCACTGTGGCCAATGAGGCAGGATGATAGGTGGGACTAGGAAACAAGGAGGATTCTGGGAAGTATAGGCAGAGTCAGTGGACATGTAGAAAATGGGAGGAGTAAAACCGAGCTGGGCATTGCTGGTAAGCCACAGCATCATGGCAATACATAGATTCATAGAAATGGGTTAATAATTAAGACAGAGCTAGCTATTAAGAAGCCATAGCAAGCAACCAGCAGTTTCATAGTTAATACAGAGTCTGTGTGCTTTTCGGGCTGAAGAGCCAGTGGGGCCTAGCTGGGACCAAAAAGCTTCACATTGCACATTTACACACTATTGTAAGCGTTTACTGGAAGTTCTCTCATTTCATTCTTGTCACAATATTATGTGCCAGGAATTACTACTATTTTATTTTTTAAAAAGGAGACTGAGGAGGGAAGTGTTACATGACTGCTCCCCCACATTAGCGACACAGTGTAAACTTAATGTCCCTCTCTAAACCAACCACCTATTTATTAAATACTACAAGCTTTTATACAGTGCAGATTTCGTAATTTAGTGTTGGCTTTTTAATTTGTATAAAATAAATCTGTACCTTTGGGTACATATTGAACCTAAATCAAGAGAGAAACTTCCCAAAGCCTCAAAAATCCCCTCATGCTTTCCTTAGACAAATCTTACTTCTACAGATAGCTGAAGCAGCTACTAACAGCTTTCTGTTCTCACAATTTGGCAACTTACAGGATATCATATAAATGAAATTATGTATTTTTGAGTGAATTCTTTTCCTGTGTCTTATTATACATATAGTTACAGATACTGGGTTTTATTATGATTTTTTAAAGGTTTTTCATGATAGGGTTCTCTGTGTAATAGTCCTGGCTGTCCTGCAACTCACTCTGCGAACAGAGTTCTGCCTGTCTCAAACATCCAAGTGCTGAGATTAAAGACATGCAACACCACACCCTGCTCAAGTCTTTTTTCAATCAGCCAATGACTTTCACTGGAGCTGCTTGTAGAAGCATGGGTGAGGGACTATTTTCAGAAACATGGGAAACATTCTAATGGCTACAGCTTGGAAGAAAATATATTTTTAGTGCTAGAGATGGTTCAGTGGTTAAGAGTGCTTGATGCATTGCCAGTGAACCTAAGTTTAGTTCCTAGCACCCATACTGGGTAGTTCTAAACTGCCTATAATTCTAGCTCCAGGACACCCATCAACTTCATTTTGTCTCCATGTGTACCAGTTTAGTACACATGTGGCAAACACACACACACACACACACACACACACACACACACACACACACACACACACACACACACACATCAAAATAAAAAATAAATATAAGTATTAAGAAAATGTCTCTCCTCCCAGCACCCATGAACTGCCCATAAATCCAAGGGGTGGAATGGGTTATTATGAGTCCCTCCCTACTCCATCACAGCATGATGATGGGTCCAGTGTCATGATGGTCTTGAACCGGTAATCACGGTTGCAATGAGTTCAAGAGTACAGTAAGAAGTGGAGAATTTGCTCAGTGGTTAGGATAACACTGGCTGCTCTTGCAAAGGATTCAGGTTCAGTTCCCGGCATTCACAGGGTGGATCACAATCTGTTGTAACTCTGGTCCAGTGAATCTCATGCCTTATTCCATTCTCCACAGGTACTACATACACACATTACTCTTATACCCATGGAGGAAAAAAAAATCCTAGAACATTGTACTCCTTCCACTTGCTCTTTCTGGCCCCTCTTGAAGGATGTTCTTTGAGCTTTGGATGGGATGATATTGATGCCCCATTTACAGCTGAGCACTCAACAGGAAGGAATTCTTATCAAGTTGTGTGCCTCTACTCGTACCATTGTCCACTACAAAAAGAATCCCCTCTGACCAGTGCTCATCACAACTCTAATCTGTGGGTGTGACCATCATTATTAAAAGCAGTGTGATGGGCACAGCCTGTCTGTCTAGCAAAACAACAGCAATAATGTCCCCACTAGGCTATATCAGTCTTGGACTTTTGAGCCGAAATGTGTTTCCTTCCATCTGTAAATTAGTATTAAATCCAATCAGAAAACAGTTGATCAGGCCCATAACAGTTTTTCCACTACTGCAACTAGGGAACACAGCATGTCTACCTGCTTGGCAGTGTTGCACAAGGTGTTCACAGGTGAACATGACTGCAGATGGTAGCTCTTCCCCAGCAGCCTGCATTGGACCTTTCTGACACTGTAATGGAAAGCCAGCAAGAAAGGAACTTCCAATTCTGATCCAGATTGATGTATCTATATCCTGTGACCAAAGCTTGTGGTGTCTTTAGTGATAAGGCCATGCTATCTTGTTCTGATGTGGAGCAAACATCAGTGGCAATTGCCTGTATATCGACCTTGTAGAAGTGGCCCACTACTGGCACTTGGATTTTTGTTTAATAATGTATAGGTTTCTGGGTGTAGGCTTACCCACCTATCAGGATTTCTTTGTTCAAATGTATTTTGTTTTTAATTAACCTGACAATTATCGGGTTCAGTTGTGTTTTTTCACACAGCCTTAGTTTTAGTTGACCCTTCACCCCATCTCCATATCCATTACCTTCTTAGAATTTTACACTCCAGTATTTCCTCTTCCATTGCTGCAGAATAATATACTCTACTTTCTTATTTTTCTATTTCAAGACAGAGCCTCTCTATGTAGCCCAGGCTTGCTTCCAGTTCAATATACACTGCATCAGGCCCAGGTTAATAACTTAGTAAGACTGTTCCCTGGGTCTTTTGAGTTCAAGAGCATACCTTCTCTGGAGCTGGGACTAGTGAAGGAGGTGAAATCAGCCTGGGGTCCATAAGGACTCTGAATCCTCTTAAGATTTAAAGCCTGCTTGTTTGTTTTTCTCAATAGATATTTCTCCATTTTTGAACACATTTGACAAGTTTCCAGAGTACTACAGTGATTTGATTTTGACAATTATAACAGTTTATCTCTGCCTGTATGATTTTTCAAAACTAATATACTTTGGACTAGAGTTATAGTTCATTAGGAGGAAGGCTTACATAGGATACGCTAGACACTTCCTCAACTCTCAGCACTGCAAAATGATAATAGCAGATATGGAAGCCATTGGAGTAGAGACTAGCATGCTTTATGATTCAGGGCATTTTAGGTCTATAGAAAATATGTACAAAACACAGTTTATATTCCACACTTATAAGCCACCCATCCCACATCTACTTCTAACATCTTAGATTAATATGGTACATTTGTTGCAGTTGCTGAGCCTGTATTGATATGCTATTAACTAAAGGCCATAGTTTGCATTAACTCTCCACCCTGGTGTTGCATTGATGGGTTTTCACATAAGCATAATGCTTTGTGAGCATAACCACAGCATCATGCAGAACATGTTTACAACACTGAGAATGTTCTGTGTTCAAGTCCTCATTTTCCCAGCCCCTAGCAGCCACAAATACTTTTACTGTGACCATGTTTTTGCTTTTTTGTATTTCCAGGAATGTTATAGTGCTGGCATTGTTTAGTTTGTATGCAACCTGTTAGGTTAGGATTCTATTATGGAACGATCTTTTTGTACACTGTGAATGTTTATTACTCTCATTGGTTAATAAATAGCAGACTGGTCAATAGCTAGACAGGATAAAGTTAGACAGAACTTACAGACAAAAAGAGAGCACAAGGTAGAAGGGGTGGAGTCACCAGGAGACTCAAGAGAGATTCAAGATGAATATGCCATGCTAAAAAAAAGGTACCACCACGTGGCAGAGCATATACAAAAATATGGGCTAATTTAAATTGTGAAAGCTAATTGTAACAAGCGTAAGCTATTGGCTGAATTAAGTTTCTGTGTGGTTAATTGGGAGCTAGCCAGTGGTCCCAATGAAAAACAGTGCCTTCAGGATTCTTTCACACATAAATACGCAAGTAGGTTTTCTCTGTGTCTTTTTGTGTCTTGTTTATTTCTTTTTAACCATTGAAAGGGTATTTATATTTGTTGGGTTTTATTGTTAACTTCATACAAACTAGAGTCACCTTGGAAGAAGAACTCCAATTGAGGAATTGCCTTTATCACATTGGCCTATGGGCATGTCTCTGGAGCATTGCCATGCTAGTAGGTAATGTCCCATGGAAGAGGTCCCAGGCTACTGTGGGTGACACTACTGGTAGGCAGGTGGCCTGGCTTCATAAGGGAAAGCCACAAAAACCAAAGAGAGCAAGCCAGTAAACAGTGTTCCTCCAAAATTTTTGTTTTGAGTTCCTGTCTTGGTTTCCCTGAAGACTGTATCATAAAAGCTAAATAAACCTTTGCCTTCCTAAGTTGTTTTGTGTCATGGTATTTGTTACAGCATTAGAAAACAAAGTAGGGGTTATTGCATAGTTTTTCATTTTCACCAGCTGAAGGACAACTGAGTTCCAAGTTTTGGCAATTATGTATGAAGGTGCTGTACAAGTGTGGAACATTTGGTAAATAAAGTTTTCAATTTAGCTGGGTAACTACCAGACTCTAGTACTGAAAAATGCTACCAACATGTTCCAAGGTGTTTTACCATTTCAAATTCCCACCAGCAGTAGCTGAGACCAGCAGTAGCTGGTCCACATCCTCACCAGCGCTTGGTATTGATAGTTTTTAGCCTTTGACCATCCTAGTAGCATTTTCTCATAGATTTTTAACTTGCATTTCCCTGATGACATCTGATGTTGATCATAGTCTTCTGTTTATTTTCCCTTTGTGTATTTTGATGACTGTTTACACAGACACAGATATTTTATCCCATTTGAAACTGGTTTGCTTATTTTCTCAGTGTTGAATTACAAAATTTTTGTATATTTTTGATGCTATTTCTGTTAGATAATTATTGTTTACAAATGTTCTTTCCAAGTTATGCCTTGTCATTCCTTTTTCTTAATGGTGTCTTTCACAGAGCACAAGTTTTATATTTTAGTAAGGTCCCATATGGCAATTGCTTGTGCATTGTGCTTTGAATTTAATCCTGTTTATTAGGGAAGGATTTTCTGAGCTCCTCACTAAGCCATGAGAAATCAGCCTGCCATTTTGTAAACTATAAAGAGTACAGACACCATGCTGAGCAACGTGCATCCTGCACAATTCTAAATCCTCCCAATATCTTTACAGAATGGATACAGGATTAAATCTTCATTTTATTCCATAGTGGGTTTAAGACTGATCACATTGCTTGATGTTGCAAAGATAGAAAAAAGTTAATGCTTTAACCGAAACTGTCTGAGCTGATATATGCATAGTTTGTAACTTTGCTGTCCTGCTGCCTGGAAACTGAGACATTGTTAGGTCCTGCCCCACACCTGGAGGTGGGCAATTCCTTGCCATGTGTCTTGAAAGACTTAAAATGATAATTCATCTGATAGCCGTGCTTTCTTTAAGCCTCTAGTTTCACTTTATTGTGATAAATTTTAATTGAAATAGAGTTACATCATTCCCCATACCCCCATTTCTTCTCTTTGACCCCTCCCAGGTACCCTTCAATTCCTCCCATTTTAGCCCCTGACTCTCAAGGTCACACCTCTTTTTTGATGATTATTGCTATATGCAAAAATGTGTGCATAAATGCATCAGTGTAACCCATTGAGCCCATTTTTTTGCTGTTTGTGTGCATATTGTTTCAAGACTAATTACTCTACATAGGACAACCCAAAGGGGGCTCATCATGCATGAGAGAGGCTCATTATCCTCCTCCTAGGAGTAATTATTTGCTTGTAGTTCTTTGTCTAGGATGCCAGCAAAATTGTACCCCTTTCCACACTTACATGTCAAATGTTATTGCCATTATTCTGGGGTGGTTTATGTAATCATTTCTAGGAGAGACCATGTCATCACATCAAACTTCCCAGTACTCTGGCTCTTACTATCTTTTTTCTCTTTCTTTCACAAAGTTCCCTGAGCAAGAGCTGTGATATATATGTATCTGTTGATGCTGGGCTTCCCACAATCAATTGATTTCTGCATTGTGTTCAGTTGTGGTTTTCCATAGGATCTCCATTTTCTGTAAGGAGAGGATTCTTTGAGTAGAGGTGGTAGCTAAATTTATCTGTGAGTATATGGATTAGATTCGTAACATAAGGAATTTATCCTGGTCTAGGCAAGTATCAGTAGTAGATTCTTTTCTAAGACCCATGATCTCATTACCCTGGGAAGATGACTAGGTTTCTAGTACCAGACATGATTTCCCACCTGTTTAGTGAATTTAAAGTCCAATTAGATGGCTGTTGGTTACCACTGACATGTGAATACCACTCATTGATCATTTGCAGATATTTTACCATGTTGGTCATTATCATGGTTCAAAAGTGTTATAGCTGGGTAGACTGTTTCCCCCCCCTTCCTTGTTAACTTGCATAGTCTTTTATTTCAGGTCAGATGCAGCAGGAATCATCTGATTCCAGTGTCTTAAGTGTACTATATCTTCAACAATAGAGGTCCATCCTCAACCCATGAGAGATAATATAGTATATATCAATAGTCTATATTGTTTTGGAAGTCACTTGGGCTGACCTAATTAACCATCCAAATAGAGGCTTCTGTTCATGGTAGTGGGGCTTTTGCTACTTTACCTTTTTTTGTGTGGAATGCTTTTACTAACCACATACCTTTCAAACCCAATGAGACTACCAAAGGCTGAACATATAGTACTAGATTCTCTGTGCATCTGGAATAAAGTTTGCCATATTTCATGGAGCTCGAACCAAGAAGTTCCACCTGTTTTTGCATGTCTTTCCTAAAATGTTCCCCCTTGATCTAAAGTCAGAGCTCTCTTTCTCTCTGTGTATAGCAATACCGCCAGCCATTCATCACCCCTAGATTTGGCACCTGGTAACCTATCTCTAAAAATTCATCCCTAGTAAATTGGTATTGTGCACCCCTTTCTATCATTCTAGTGGCAACACCCAATCTATTACATTCCTTGCTTCTTATCCCATTTATTTCTCTCATTCGAAGTTATGCTGTTCTCTCACTTGCTCCTTGTTACATTTTCCCTGCTATGAAGTGCACCTTTTTTGAAAGTTAATTTTGCTTAACATTGTCCTCTTACAAAACTAAATTTGTGTTTGTTTTATCTACTGCTAAATTCATATCACCCATTAAAGTGCCTGGTGTGACAGAAGGTTCTCTTTACTGTATATTCCCTTTCACTTCTGGAAATTCTCAACTTTCATCAATGGTGCATTCCCTGATATTTTCATACAGCTTTGAAAAAATACTTTTTTTCAAAAAAATACTTTCATCCATTGTGCTTTGTGTAAAGGTCTTTTGGTTGTTGGTGTGGGGGAGCAGTAAATCAGTGGTATTCGTGTACATATATGAGTTCTCATAAGATTCTAAGCAACTGAAGTCCACTCATTGCTCTGTACTCATATTTACTCCTGCTATGTGAACTCTTATAGATACTGCTCAGCTCAGCATCTGGCACATAAATGATACTCAAAAAGTTTTTTCTGAATATATGGGAAAAGAAAGAGACAGAATGAGTTCAGAAGGTGCCCTGGTTATTTTTGTTGTTGTGTTTGTTAGTTTGGTCAACTTGATACAATCTTGAGTTATCTAGGAAAAGGTACCTCAACTGATAAAATGTCTCTACCAGGTTTGCCTCTAGGCATGCTTGTGGGCACATTTTCTTGATTAATCATTGTTGTAAGAGTGTCTAGAACACTGAGGGCATTGTCATCACTTGAGTTATAGTAAAAAAGCAGGCTGAACAAGCTAGTACATAGTTCACCTTCATGGATTCTGCTTCAGTTCCTGCTTCCATGTTCAGGACTTGTGTTTCTGTCCTGACATTCCCTTCTTGATGGACTACAAGCTATAAGATGAAATAAACCCCTTTCTCCTCAAGTTGTTTTTTTGGTCATGGCCTTTATCACAGTAATAAACTCAAGAAAATTAAACTAGAACAGGAGGAAATTTAGTTAAGTACTAAAGGATGTAACCATTTGAATTCTAGTGTTATTTATAAAGGAAGCTAATTTATATAAAGTGTGATTTTCATTTTGAAAACTACAATGATTTTCTTAAATTTTATCCATTATTAATGAACTTTGTTTAGTTTATAGCTCTTATCTACCTCTCCAGTATGAGGTATTGACACTCACCCACAGAAAATTCCATTAAAATTTGATGGGATCCCCATCATCTGGGCTGAATGCTTTGCTTATGAGGATAGAGCTAGAGAAAAACTTTCCCTGGCACCCAGTATTCCAAGGTGTTAGCAGGGCCCTGGGTACTGAGCCCATGAAGATAGTCTGTCTTACCCAGCTGTCTATTTGTGCATAGTACTAAAAAGGTAAATTGACACAATGGTAGCATTGTACCAACAACCCCACACCTTTGCTTAGTAACCTTGTATGTCCACATGCACACATACACACATGCATACTCATGTGCCTTTAAAAGACTTCTGACTCCAAACATTTTCCCAGTTTCATCACTAATGCATTCCAAAGAAATTTTAAAAAGAAAAAAACATTGATAATATTCTCCATCAACAAAACTTCACTATAGATTCTCCATATTATAACACAGGGTAAATATTGCAAAAGAGAGATATTCACTCATGGAAGGCAAACCTACTGAAAGTCTGGGGTTGAAACACTTATCCACTGTTACGATAAATCTTTCCACCAAAAGCCACCAAGCCCCATCACCACCTGTGAGCTTTACACAAGCCACCCGCCCGAGTTAGGCCCAAATGAATACACAGAAACTTGTATTAATTTCAATGCTGCTTGGCCAATGACTAGGACTTCTCATCTGCTAGCTCAGTCTTAATTATCTTAAATCTATATATGTTATAAGACTTATCTTATCAGACGCCTTATTGGCGTCCCTCCTTGCCGGTGGCTCACATCCTGCCACTGGAAGAGGCAAACGGGAAAAAAGGGATGCTTCCTGTTTCTCCTTCGCTTAAATATGAGTCTCCTTGCTATGTCACTTCCTGCCTGGATCAGCACTTCTCTACTTCATTTCCCAGAATCCTCTTTGACTCCTAGTCCCGTCTACTTGCTGTCTCATTGGCCAAACAGTATTTTATTTAACAATCAATAAGATAAGCATACACAGTACATTCCCCATCAACCCACCATATGCAAATTATCTTCTTTGACTTCCAGAATCTGGCATAAGACTGTCCAGTTTTCCTCCCCAATCTGGACTCATCTTTATTATACACTATATTAGCTAACTTTTGTTGCTATGATAAAACACTATGACCAAAAGTAACTATGGAAGAAGGTGATGGTTTACAGTCAGAGAAGAAGGAAAGCTCCTAATATTTGGGGAAGGCTGGTGGCAAGAATTAAGAGAAAGAAGCTGAGAGATCACATTTTTCAACCACCAACATAAAGCAAAGAACTTGAACTCAATAGGGGAGGAGGCTACAGATTCTCAAAACCCATGCAATGATAAACTTTCCCCTAGCAAATCACCATCTCCTAAAGTTGCCACAATCTCCTCAAACAGTGCCACCAACTGGGCACAACAACCTGAACCTATGGGGCTATTTTTTCATTCAAACCATAGCATTCAATTCCCTGTCTCCCATAGACTAATGGTCATATCATAATTAAAACTTTAGTTCAATCTTAAGAGTATCCATAGTCTTTAATAGTTTCAGCACTGTTTAAAATCCAAAATTTCTTCTGAGTCTCAAGGCAATCTCCTACCTGTGACTCCCATTAAAAATCTAGATGCACGGAATGCAAATTATCCACTTGTGGTGGAGTATTAAAGAAATACTGAAGTAAACCAAAACAGCACAAAATCCTAATAGCTCCTTGTCTGAAATCAGGATCTGGAACCTCAGTTTCAAAGAGCTTGATGGCTCCACCCCTCTAGCTTTGCTGCCTGCAACCTACAGTACATCTCTCTCTTGGTCTGGTTCCATTACATATATGCAGCTCTCCCTGGCACGTCTTATGTTCCCAGCATTTCTAATATTTGGGGGTCTCAACTGAAACCCAGGCTTCAATTTTGTAGTTTTGTTCAATCACGTCTTATAGCCTTCTTTAAAATACTCCCTTGCCATGTGTTGGCTGGCCTAAGTAGCTCTCTGAAAGTATGAAGTAACAATCTGAGCTCCCCACTTTCATATTTCATCAACAAGCTAGTATCACATGAATGACACTGTCAAGTTCAACTGCCACCTTGGGATAGACCCTTGTCCTCATTGATTAACATTAGTTGTATCTTGTGTGTGGTATTGTTTTACATGAGCACAACACTCCTTAAGTCTTTTCCTTCCACATTTAGAAGTTTAACATTCTTGCCCTAAGAGTACTTATTGCTTCAGTGCAGGACAGGATGTCTTCCCTTAGTGGCACTAATCTTAATAATTGCAGACTCTCTTTTGTCACATGCTTTGGATGTAACATTGAACTCTGCAATTGTCATTTTTTAATCCATCTCATATACTTTTAAAAATGTCTTTCTATTCCACTTACTCATTTTCATCATTGATATATACAGGGGATATCAGTAATAACCATTCAACAGGCTCAATGTTGTGTTTTCTTGAAAATTTCTCTACCAAAAATATTAGCTCATTGCTTTTTGGTTTAGTCTAGGACAAGTCCTCAGGACACTGGAAGAGGCAGCAGAATCTTTGCTAAAACACCACAGGAGCAGCCTCTAGCATAGTATTAACAGAGACTTTGCTCTCTGAAACTTCCTGAGCCAGTACTCTACAGTATATATTACTCTCAGCCTTGTTTTGATGTGGGACAAGGCTACAAAGTCTTCCAGATTCCTTCTAGAATTAACAATTAAACCCTACTTAAAGCATTGAATTGCCTTTCTAGTTTCGAAATCTTTTACATTCCTCCACACACCAGCATGGTCAGGCTTTTCAAAACAATAACCCCACAGCTCCTGGTATCAACTTCTGTATTAGTTATTTATTAAGGCTGCAACACAATACCACCACCAAAAGCAAGTTATATAGGAGTTTATTTTGGTTTATGGTTCCAGGGAGAGAGAGTCTATAATGGCAGGGGAGGCATGACAACAGCATACAAAGCAGGAAGCACAGAATCTGAAATGGGTGTAGGGTCAGGCTAAAACTCCCTAAGTCTGCCCCCAATGACATATTTTCTCTACCAAGGCTCCACTCCCTAGAGCTTCCATAACATGCCCAAATATTACTGCCAACTGGAGAACCAGTTTTCAAACACCAGAGTCTAGGGATGACATCTCTCATTCAAACAACCACACATGCAGGCAGTGTAATAGATAGTTCCTGAGACTCTCCCATGTTCAATTCCAGTACATACAAAATTAGAACCATTAATCTGCCGTGGGATATCCGGTCTTATACCTTACCCCTAAAGTACATCCCAACTCCCACAAAATTACTGAATCCTGTCATATTTGAATAATAATTCTGAATACTGTCATAAAATCCTAAGGCATACAGGTGAGACAAACTCAACATGAGCTGTTAGAAAAGCACTAGTGAAAAAGATGTGGCCCTCTTGTTAACTCCTATTGCTGGGATCACAGATTGCAGTTTGGTGCAGCTTCTGCCTCCTTCCTGATGTCATGCTCTTAGAAATATCGGTTGCTCAGGCAGGAAGGTTCTATAGATATTCAAGTTTTGCTTCTGAAAATTCATCTTGGCCTAGAGATGAAAAACGTGAGCCAACTCATTATCTTCCTCTGAGCATATGTGAATGTTGGTTCCAAGCCTGTCTTAGCAGCTCTCTCTGGCTCTAAAGGAAAATGAGCATTTGAACTGCCAAGGTTCAGGTTCAGTGTATGTGGCTCAAAAATCCAGGCACATTGAAAGTCAGTGGTTCAAGATTGGATTTAGATTTGGGGACTGAGTGAAAGGTCACATTGATTTGTCAAATTTCTCTATACCCTTCTTTCAATTCCACTGCCTCTGCCAATTTTAGGTCTTTATTTCATCTCTTCTGGGATATTACAGTCTTCTCTCAGGCAGCTCTTCCTGTCTCTAGCTTTGCCTCATTCACAGCATCCTTCACACTGTGCAAGCTTGACTTCCGCTAAATGCAAATCATCCTGTGACAGAAGCCTCTATGGGCCAAGCATTGCTTGAAGAATTCATGCATAACACAGAATAATTAAAGCAAGCTAATTCTTATATTTATCATCCAAATATTTGTTTATGGTAAATTTTGAGATTTATTTTTATAGGGTATCAGAAGATGGTTGAGTCAGTGAAGGGATTGCCTTGCAAGCATGAGAACCTGAATTTGATCACCAAAAGCATATGCATAGTGATGCACACTTGTAATCAAAGCATTGGAGCAACAGTGATAGGCAGATGCTTGGGGCTGGCTGGCCACACACTATTCAGGCAACTGAAGGCTCTGTCTCAAAGGAGACAAAGGACACTCCTTAAGATGGCATGTGAATGTGTTCTCTAGCCTCCACATTCATGAACACCCAAGTACACACACACACACACACACACACACACACACACACACACACACACACACACACACACAATATCCCCTTTAGTAATTTTAAAGTATCAATATTTACAAAGGACAAAACTGTACCCTGACATGAAGTTTCCCTAACAGTCTTTCCACAGTTGTCCATGTCACATACACACTCTTCACCTCATCTCCTACATACTTCACCACAAGGTATGAAGGGCAGCGGGATGAACTCTTCATTCAGTTCCATGCACCATTGTATTGTTTACATACTACAAATGTAAGGAAACTTAGAGGTGAGTCACAGCAAGTCTTTCATCCCTAGCATCAAGAAACAGGCTTCTTTATTTGTTCATACCTATACAATTAATTGAATCTCCCATAGACTGATAATCTGTAGTGAGAAGTTACCATATCACTGCCTCCACAATCTAGGCGTGCTACTAAAGGATGCCACTGTGAACTTCACCCATGCAAAAAAAGGATTCAATGAACTCTCCCTCTTTCCCATTTGTCTAAAACTGAGGCAATGACTTGCAAAGACACAAGTTTCACCTTGCTCTCCCTTCCCTTCTAAGAAAAATGTGTGTGCCTACTTTTGCAATGTTGCTTCTCAACCCAGAGGTGGTCCTATATGACCCTGAGAGTAGACTATAATCCTCACAGACTTCCACACAAAGAACATACAGAAAACCAAGACATGCTGGGGTCATAAATAACATAGACCTGACAGCCATTTACAGAGCATTCTAGCCAAATAATACAGCATTCACATTCTTTTCAGCAGCCCTTGGGACTTTTCTCTAAAATAGATTACATACTTTGGACATAGAACAATTCTAGACAGATATAGGAAAATTGAAACAATGCTTATATACTGAGCACAATGTAATTAAGATAGAAATCAATAACAAGAGAAACTACAGAAATACACACACAGAGAGACTAAACAAAATACCACTGGATGCTAAAAGGATCACAGATTAAATAAAAAAGAATATTGAAGATTCCTAGAATTGAATTTAGGATGAAACATAATGTATCAAAATCTTTGGGACATAGTGAGAATCAGAACAACAGACATATATGCAGAACACATACACTCACAAACACACATATTTAATGGTGCATCTTACGGCCTTGTGAAAACAACAATAAACCAAACCTAAAAGTAATTGATGGAGCTAATAATATCAAATCAGAAATTATTGAAATAGAAGTGAAAATTACAAAGATTTAGTATTATGAAGATTTTGTTCTTTGTAAAGATAAACAACATAGAGTACACTGTGAGTAAAGAAACTCTCTAATAAAATTAGAAATGGAAAAGAAGACATTGCCACAGATATTAATGAAATCTATAAAGTACATAATTAAAAGCATATATTCTATTAAATTGGAAAATCTAAAAGGAATGACCATTTTCTAGATACATACTAGAATTAGACCAAGATGAGATTAAATAAATTAAACAAATTCATAATAAACAGTAATATTAAAATATTAATTTTAAAATCCCAACTAAAAAATCCCAGATTCTGAAGGATTAACTGAAAAATAAATCCACTTTTAAAGGTTAACTAACATCAATACTTCTAAAAACATTAGAAAAGGAACATTTGCAACAGCTTATTATGAAGGTACTATTATGCTAATATAAAAACTATGTCAAAGCCAATAAAAAAGAAAATTCATAGTATAATCTGTTTGATGATTATAGATATAAATATTCATAGTAAATTGCTAACAAATTGAATGCAAGATCATGTTCAAAAGATCGTTCACCTTGATTAAGCTGGTTTTATACCAATTGTGCAAGTGTAGTTTAACACAGATAAACAAGTAAATGTAAAGAAAACCTCAGTTTGGTTCCTGGTTGGCTAATTACTGCCTGCAGTTATAATTCCAAGGAATATCCTATGTTATCTTCTGGCCTTCCTAGTAGTCACTGCCGAGCACACGGCACTCTCACTCACACACGTGTGTGCATGCACACACACACACACACACACACACACACACACACACACACACACACACATTTAAAAAGTAAACATGATTAATCACACAAATAAACCAAAAGTCGAATGATCATCTCAATAGCTATAGAAAAAGATTTTCAATAGACCCTAATATCTCCATTTATTAGAGTCCTTAAAAGAATAAGGACATGGTGGATCTTATTTTAAGATAATAAAAACTCTATATGATTAACCTATAGCCATCATAATTCTAACTCAACTTTAAAGTACTTTCACAAAAATCAGGAATAAGAGAAAGATGTTCAGTCTCTCTACTATCATTAATACAGTATTTGAAAGTTTAGCTGGAGGAACAAGAAAAGATAAAGAAATAAAGGGGATACAAGTGGGAAAAGAAGAAGTTATAGTATCCATATTTGCAGATGGTATGATTATATACATAAGTGACTTTATTTCACTAGAAACCTCAGAGTTAATAAATAATTTCAGCAAAATGTCAGGATTCAAAATTAACCTTTAAAACTAAGTAGTCTTTCTATATAATAATGATAAATAGAATAAGAAAGAAATTAGGGAAATAATCACATTCACTATGCATTAGAAAATGTAAATGTCTTGTATAAACTTAACCAGGAAAATTAAAGAACTCTACAATGCAATTTTAAGGCATTGAAGAAACTAAAGAAAGGTGAGAAAATGGAAAGAATTCCCATGCTTTTAGAACTGAAGAATTATTGTTGTGAAATTTGTCATTCTATCAACAGCAATCTTTAGATTCAATAAAATTTCTGCCTAACTTCCAAGACCATTCTTCACACAGAAAAAGAAACCTTAGAAATTTGCATCAGGGAAATGATGGCATAAGCTACTCTGAACAAAAACAATACTGCTGAACACATCAACACATTCGGTTTCAACTTGTACTACAGAACTATATAATAAAAACAGCATCACACTGATGCAAAATAGACAGAGCAAGTGAATAGAATTGAGAGCCAAGATATAAACATACATATATGCAGCCATATAATTTTTTAATTAATTAAATGTGTTCTTAGATAATTTTGCTCGTTTATATTATGCTAACCACTCTCAATCCCACTGTCTCCCCTTTCCCCACTATCCTTATCTACTCCCTCATTCTTCTCTATAAGTCTATAAGTTCCATGTTTATTCTTCTTGTTTTATGACCCAGTAAATTAAAATGCCATCTGCATGCTTATGGGTTTGGAGCTATCTGCTGGAGCATGCTCAGCAGTGGTTAAACAGCCAAAGACAATGACTTCTCCTGTCCCAGAATCTATCAGTAGCCAACAGTTAGCAGTAAGAGTAAGGATCCATACCTTATCCCTTACAATCTGTGACTGGTTGAGAATGGTATTTCACAGTCCTCAACCCTATCTTCTGGCACTTACATATTACCCTACTCCTCTTCCCTAATATCCCTTAAGCCTTAAAAGGGAGGTATAAATGTCTTATTTAGGGCTAAGAATTCAACTGTCATTTATTCTCAGTTTCTTTGGCAGGCAGGAGTTTGTATTCACCACAATTCCTTGCAAAGAAAGGTTTCACTTATTTAAGCTTAGATTAGCTATTGTTTTTCTATTGATATAAATACAAAGATTTAGAAGCATTTTGATGCTATATAAATGGAGTCAAACAATACTAATGGAGTCAAACAATACTAGTAAATCACCCCTCCCCAACACTGAGCTTAGGCCTATGGCCTCCCTAGGAATGGGTTCTCTCCAATGGAGGAAACTTCATTTCCAGTATGAGGTGGTTGATTATCCCAACAAGAGTCATGCCACTATTGTATAGTTGGGCACAACAGGCCTGGCAGATTGATTTTGTGCTGGAGTTCACAGCTGAGTAAAACTGCTGACTCTTTCCTCTGCCCAGGAGTTTGTGTAGTGCCTCCCAGCACTGTGAAAGCTGGACAGAGGCAGGAAGTTTCCCTCTCACTCCCAGACTGATATATCTCTATCTTGTAACTTTGTGTGGTGTCTTCAGCAATCCCTCCTCTAATTTTTCTAGTAACCAAGGGGACTGTCAAGATTTTAAATTGCCTGGGATGATTGTAGGCACCCCCTGATCAACTTTAGAAGTATTCTGTTTTCTGTGACTGAGAATTTTGTTTAGTAACTCATTTAGCTATGCAAGAAATATCCTTCAGTCTCTTTTGTACTTTTTACTTTTTGTTTTGTTTTCTCAAGACAGGGTTTCTCTGTGTAACAGCTCTGGCTGTCCTGGAACTTTCTTTGTAAACTAGACTTGCCTCAGACTCACAGAGATCCACCTGCCTATGACTTCAAAGTGATAGGATTAAAGGCGTGCTACTTTTTATTTGGG
The DNA here is from genome assembly GCF_003668045.3 of Cricetulus griseus. Taxonomy (NCBI): domain Eukaryota; kingdom Metazoa; phylum Chordata; class Mammalia; order Rodentia; family Cricetidae; genus Cricetulus; species Cricetulus griseus. The sequence goes on from NC_048597.1 coordinate 138,813,130, forward strand.
TTACAAGAAAGTAGGCTTCCTAATCCTCTCCTCCTCCCACCCCCACAAAACATTGACAGGAGAAGGGGAACTATCAGGAAAGAGAAAGAAGGGAAGTTGTACAGTACAGAAGATGAGGTTCAAGAGTAACAAAGTTCATTATACAATGTATGAAAATGTAATGCTAGAATCTATTACTTGAAAAATTAACGTGATAAGAACTTTCCAAGGTCATGATTAGCTCATGAGGGTACCGCTCTCAGAGGAGATTAATGTAGAATTTAATTTAGTTGGTTCTGCAGAGGCGACTGGTTATAAGACATTCTGGCTATGCTAGGTGCTTCTCTTACACATTTGCCATTTTGATGCCATCACCAAAAAGCTGCACCTTAGCATGAACTTGAACTTACAGATGCCTGAGTTAATAAGCCTCCTTCCTTCCCATTTCCTTCCTTTCCTCTCCCTCTTTCTTCCTTCTTTCATTCCTTCCTTTGTTGCTTCTTTCATTTTTAATTTTGGCTGTTGTTACAGCTCCCAGGGGTATAGGTCCTGGTTGCAGACATACTAACAAGCACTGTACTACTCGGCCGAATGCCCTAACTTATAAAATTTAATATAAGAACAGGAAACAGACTAAGACAACCAGCATGACACAAATGTAATTAAAAGAGACTGAAGTTGAAGGCAGAGGCAGAGGAGTAGCAGACTGAATCAGAATGAGGGAGATTTAGCCTGGAAATTTTGGCTTTAGAAGAAATGAAAAGGGCCTCCAGCCAAGGAATGAGGGCAGCTTCTGGGAGCTAGAAAGTACAAGAAACAGATTGCCCTATAGAACCTTCCGAGAGGTCTGCTTCAGAAGCATTTTCATTTTCAGGTCTGAAAAACAGAGCCATGAAGATAAGAGATTTGTGTTGTATTAATGTTACTTTTATGATTTGGATGATTTTCTATAGATGATATAGCGCCTAGTAGTGCTACATACACAATCTATACATGTAAAGTAAGTACAGACCATATGCCTCCTCAGAAATCTTCTGAAGATTTGTGAAATAGACCTCACTGCCAAAGCAGAGAAATGAAGTCCTATTCTCTTTATAACCAATTATCTCAGATGTTCACTCAAATACTTAATTTAAAAACAAATGAAATAAAATTAGCTATTTCCTGGTAGTCTTAAAAAATAACCCAGCTAGGAAAATAACTATAACTTTATCAATAAAACAGCCATGTGGGCTAGTGTTCTCTAAGGCTTGGTAGACAGTATATAAGGGCACACAGCTTATAAAAAGCTAGCCTTGAGAAAAGCATCAGTTTGTATAATAAACAGAGAGAGAGCCAAATAAACTGATCAATAATGCTGTCCCAAGGGAGATATTTGCAGCCTATAATTCCTCATATTTACTCTCAAATGCAAAGACAGCTGCTTGTGATTAAAGACATACAGTAATACAGCTTCTGTTTATGCTATTATCCAGTTTTTAATGCAGGACTAAGACCTATCAAATCGCTCAAATTAAAGTGTTTGAAAAGCAAAGGAAATCCAAACTGATCTATCCAAAACAAAGAAGGGAGGAAGGCAGTCAGGGACACTATGGCCTCAACTCCAGCCTCCTCTGAGGCATCATGAATCCTCCAGTGTCTTTTCAGACACTTTTAGGGACTGCTTAAGGGGAAGGCAGGCGCACCTGATACTGACTTCATGGCTACTTGCCCATCATCTAGGGGTTACCTATGTAGTTGGTGTAGCTAGCCTTGTTGTTACATTGTGTCTGGGTCTCCAGGTCTCAAAAGGCTGCTGTCCAGTTCACTCAACTTATGCTCTGGCTGGATAAGAGCCTCTCTATTCTAACTGTACACGTCAAGTATTGTCCTAGGTGTCTCAGAAGACAGATCACATATCAAGTTGATCATTGCTACATCATTCAGGAGGATAGGAGTACTTAGGCTAAAACTATGAGATACATTTGCATTTCATTTCTTGAAAGCAATTAGCTATCATTAAAACATCAGTTTTATTTTGTTACACAGGTAGGGGTATTATTTTCTAATTAAAGATCATGCTTGAAGCTTAGTGAAATTCCTTGTTCTGTTGAAAGCTAAAGCCGCTTCCAGTCCTCCAATATCAAGTCATCCCCAGCTGTGTCAAGCCTCAGGGTGGTGAGACTGGAATGGGAGGGCTGTGTGTGATCACAAAGCTGAAATCCACAGGGCTAATCCAGCCCAGGGTGGTCTTCTCTGAATCCAGTCTGGATCCTCCCCAGCTGCCTAGTGCACATGTTCCCCCAGAAGAGTCTTCATGGAACCCTGCCAGTTCTAAGTTCTGTTGCAGAAATTCAACTGCCCTTGTCCTAGCAGGAGACCCCATGGTAGACTGTTCAGCTTCTGGACAGAGTGGGGAAGACCGAACCACAGGCAAGAAAGACAGAGTAAGGAGGGTCTTAGAGCCAGGATTCTTCTTCAGGAAACTCATTCTCACATGAGGCCTCATCTCCCTGGTTCTGGCTGCTGACAAGAGGAAGGAGACAGGGCTGAGGGCTGGAAGTTAGTCAGAGAGAAGGAGGTTTATGGAGAGGTCACAGTATAGAGAGAGATTTTTGGAAAGGAACAGAGGAAATGAGTTGGCCAAGGTGGAAGGGCAAGAGCCAGGCTATGTGGGAAGCCTGCTTGGTTGGGCTGATCTCTCTCCTTTCAAACAAGCACTGTAGCAGCCCAGAGAGAAAGGAAGGTGGCATACACTAAGAATGAGCCTTGAATACAGGCTCACAAACACAGGAAACAGGACTGTGGCAGTGAGGGCAACATGCAGGAGTCCTGGTCTCTTTAAAATTTAGAGCTCATTTCCATTGAGCTCTAAATTGTCAGTCTTCCCACACTCTCATCCCACCACAGCATGACACTGTTGGATGACGGAGTTCAAATGCATTTGTCCACCTCAGCTTCAGTCTTCCACTGTAAGAAATGTCTAGTCAGTGCTGATAATGAAGCTGGACCTGAGATCTCATAGCAGACCCTGCCCTCCCTTCCCGGAGGCTAATGATCCAGAGAGGACCCAAGGTATAGATAATCTGTTCATGGGTCTGGCCTCTGGATGCCACTCATAGAGAACAGAATGGGACTACTCTTGGCCCTCCTCCATGTTGAAACCATCCTAGTAGAAGAGTATGGGATACCCTGGACACCCTTCTGTTTGGGGCACCAATAAAGCAAAAGAGTTCATCTCATAGAAACTTTCTGCTGATTCCTTGGAGAAATGAGAGGAGGATAGAAACAGGGAAATGAAGGGAATGAAAACTGCGGGAGAGAACTGGTCCAGGGAGGGCATCCTGGCTCACATAAGCACCGTACTGGCAAATGTCAAGAGAGCCACCTGTTGAGTGGTTCAGAGGACAAAGCCTTCTCTGGGAGAGGAAAACTGCTGCTCAGCAGATACAGAAGCAGTTCATGCTTGGCAGGATCTACATCCATCCACAGATGCCCTGGGCTGAACTGGCTGGGCTTTTTTGGCATGAGATCCAAGCTGGAGGGTATAGCTTGCTAAGGCATTCCATCTGCAGCAGTGCATGGACATTGGCATTGTCAGTTTGATTCTAACCCAGCAGCGCTGCTTATGAATGGGAAATTTCTCCAAAGAGCTTCTGAGAAAATGTGTTTATCACAGTGAATGAAGCTGCCAAAGCCCTGTGCTCCAGACGTGGGTTCCTCCGTGGCTCAGGTGGAACTCTTCTCTCTATTGCAGCCTATATGCAGAGCATTCACAGATGCTTTAAATGAACAGAACAAACACTGGCATGTTTTGAAAGCCACTGAAGAGACTGCTGGCTCATCTTCGCCATTAAGGTAAGACTGTTGAAGTACCAGCAGTCCTCAAAGCAGATGAGAAAAACATGGAGCTGCTGTCTTTATTTAAATCAGTACACTGAAACCTGAATACACATATTGCCCACTATGGTAGGGTGGTGGCTCATAATTCCTCTGACCAGGAGATCCCTTCTGGGTGGTGTTGTGCCTTAGAAGCATACCATGGGGCTCAGTTGGCATGGACAACTACTGACCTCTGTTCTGGTTACATTCTTCTCTTTATGCAAAACAAAATGCATGCATGTATCTGTGCCCATGTGTGCATGGATGGAAGGAAAACATGGATGCAAATACACGCTCAGACTGAAGATGCAGAAATCTGCAATGCCAATCTCCTTTTTCTATATTTGAGACACTACATCAAAGCTGTCCTTTTACATGCCACAAGAAAGGAACACTGAGAAACTTAAATGGGACCTTTTTTTCCATATTCCTTGCAAACATACACTTGTTGCAATACATCTAAAATCAGCACTTGAGGAATGAGGCTTTGAAATAAAGCCAGACCTGGAGCAAGGAGGGAGTGATTTTCCTTTGGTCTGTCTGGCAGATGGAAATGGAGGTCTGTGGTCCTGATGAGAAACACAAGGTGTAGCATGTCCTGGAATCTGAAAACACTGGGGTCCTATTTTGACAGTAGCCAGGCGGTGGGGTTCCACATCAACTATTTTGTGTTTCCTTGGGTCAGATCACCAGTTTGGGGCTTTGAGACCCTTGAACAGTCAGTTCACAATGTAGGTAGGTAGGTGTGTGTGTGTGTGTGTGTGTGTGTGTGTGTGTGTGTGTGTGTGTGTTCATAATAGCAGGTCCTTACTTTCCAGAGAAGAAGTGTGCTAGCATCTGAAGTCTAGTAAAGTACATACACCCATTGACTCATTGACATATTTTTCTCCTCTGTCTTTCTTTTCCTATTCTTTCATTTCTATCTATTGAACATCTACTACCAGATGCTGCATTAGGGTGTGGGGGTACATATTTCCTGCTCCCCAAAAGCTAGCTGTCCAGGGTTATAAAATCTATAAAATCACATGTTTTAATAAAAAACCGGTGGACTTATATAAAAATACACACAATAAGATGATATACTCTGAAGGCAGACTTTATGAAGTGTGTGTGTATGAGAGTGAGTGAGTGAGTGCATGAGTGTGCTTGTGTAGGTGAGTGTGTATGGGGGGAGAGGAGTTGTAGGGTAGAGGCAGTACTTAGTACTGCCCTTTCTAATAAGGCAGAATTTATTCACATATCAAATTTGAAATGTGTTTGGAGAATCTATGTAAGGTGCTGGGATAGAATACATATGAGTTTATGGTCAGTGTGAATGTATTGTCAAGTTGGCTAGGGAACTAAGGAAAAACCAAAATAGATGACAGAGGACTAGTGGGTCTTGGAGAAAGGAGTATGAGTGGGCATATGGGGGGCCAGTGACAAATGGGAAGCCTCATTACACGGTTCCCAGCTCAGAAGAGGCATCAACAGTCAGGTTGACACTAAATGATGTCCACTGAAGTCTGCTATGAGATTGGCTATAGAGAGAAGAGTCATTATGGTGACAGAGTTGGAGGCTACTTATTAACCTAGACCAACACTGAATATGATTGGTTAGCCCTGACCTCTAGCATTCTATATCAATCAACAAATTCTGTAGATAGAATGAATACATATTTCAGAGACAAATATTCCTTTTCTGTCCACAGGAATGGACAGAGCAGCATGCCCCAGCACTTATGTCATGTTTGATTTAGTGTCAATGGGTCATGTGTACATTAAATAATGTTTGCCAATAAGATGATAGAGCAGATGCATGGCCAGGGAATTTACCATCCAGAAGTTCCCAGGCAAAATGATGGTATCACCTACTGAATGAATTGCAGAGCCAATATTTACAAAAGGAAGGTGCATCCACTCAGTGTGCAGTGCACACATCATTTATCTGGCACTGTCATCTCCATAGGCAGAATAAATTAGAAATGACAGGATGGGTTGAAGAGCAGATGTCCTTACACTTCCAGTAACCCACTTATGGAAACTCTGCTTCCTGTGTCAGAAATCATGCAATTTTTGATTTTACTAATCTTGGTCCCCAAATAAGCCCTTTCCCAAAGGAATAGATAAAACATATTGAGGTAAACACTGAAACTGTCATTTAGTGCTTAGGACTCCTGGTTTTAAGGGGATAGGCAGCCATTAGAAATCTATTGTTGTGTAGGTTACTTGTCATGCTAGTTGAGCTGGGGAGGTTGCTGTAACTTTACAGGGAGGAGAGCAGGAAACACACGCCTTATGCAGGTGATCTTCTTGGGGCCTCTGGATATTTGGTTGATTGTAAAATAGCAAGTGAGTGAAAAAAGAAACTGGGCTCCGAAGTATGCAGAGACTGGGTACTCAAACCTCTGAGGGTGATCGGTTAGCATCTGGGATCAAGAGAGTCACTGAGATCTATTGGTGGGTATATGCAGTTTATAAGACAGTAAAGCCATGGACAGACAGTAGAATGTCACAGGTTTGAGGAGAGAAAATATGAGCCTATGTGACAGTTCAGGCCTCAGCACCAAAGACAGACAACTTGGCAAGGATTCTAAAGAGAGAAATTAGGGTCCATGTGGCAGAAATGGGGGAATCTCTCCCTTTATCTTTCTGAGAATGGGATGATATCACAGCACAAGTCTGAAGTCAGGCTCTCTGATTTCCAGACATTAATCTAGGACGTGAGCAGGGAATGGAATATGTGTCCACCAATAGTTCTTTAATGGAAACTCACTTCCCCAGGTGAGAAAACTTGACATTTGGAAGTCTATTAGAGTTTTGTGGTATCTCAATAGGTACCTGTCAGTATCTGTGAGAGGGGAAGGGCAACTGCAGGTGGTGTGCCCTGAGCAGCAGTGGGATTCTGTTACTACATTCTTACAGAGGTACGAGGACTTTTCGTGCCAGTGATGATTGGTATGGGAGTTCCACAAAGGGCTTGTCTCAGTCTTCACTGCAATCCTTTCTACCTCTGTAGACATCCTGGGGCTCTATATGAAGGGGATGACAATGCTATCTTCATGTCCCTTATGAACAGAATACATGTAACTGAAGACTGCTAGACTGCATGGTAGCAGCTGGTAACAACTTTAAAGCCATGGGTGATCAGAGGATGGCTTTGAAATAACTGACTCAAACCTAAATATTTGGAGTCACAGCCCTCTCTTCCCCTGTTGGTCACCAGCTGTGTGACTGTGGACAAATTAACTTCTCTAAACACAAAACATTTTGACAATGAAAATGAACAATAAACTTGCTTTCTTCAATTATTTGGGGTGAGGGTAATTGAAAACATACCTTAAAATTATGAAGACACTGCAAAGAATTACTATAGACTCAAGATAAAAAAAAATTAAGAACTTTCTTCTCACACCTCCATGAGCTTTTTGGTGAATGATAACAGTGATAATGATGAGTTTAGTGGTTCTGAGTGAAAGGAGACCCACTAATGAGGTTGGGGAAGATGCTAAAAATGGTCCAGTGGGAAATGACATGTCTAAGTTCTCGTGGGTTTGTTTATTTGTTGTTGGCTTTTTAATCTTACTATATACATAACTATGGAAAAACAGTTTAAGCTGTAACAACAAAAATGTTGGTTAAATAGGAAAAAAAGTCACCATACATAAGAATAGAATGAAGCCATAGAAAAGATTACCTAGACAGCTGAGAAAGCATTCGTTGAAACAGACAGGAGCTGTAATGTTCAGAAAGAACATTTGTAAAAACAGACAGGAACTGTTTTTGTAGAAGTAGAGAAAGTATAATTATCATGAGCTCTACATGCCTGGGCTAATTACTCCAGAAGCAAAGGAAGAAAACAGATAGTAGAGCAGAGAGACTTGGCTCCTTACCTGGTTCTTTTCCCTATGCTTATGAGACTTGGAGATGCCTCTACAAGAGTACCAGAAGTGATTTATTTATTAAATCCAGTTTCTAAGATGTACCAACACGTGTTGGAAAATGCAGGTAGGATCTTCTGGGGATGGGTGCTTCCTGTTGGGAAGGAACAGAGCTGTCTACTTCACAGGGCCCCCCCTGAAATGCTTGATCTCATCACAGTAGTGGCAGGAGAGTCTCACACCATTATTAACCCCCATTCTTGCTGAATGTCCTTCTTCAGTAGCAGAGTGGCAACTGGTGCCAAGCTTTTCTAAAGTGATGGTTTCTATGGGAACAGTGGGTTCGTTGGCAGATTCACCAATGGCTTAGCAACCCAGGAGGCACTTCATCATTCTTTTCACAGTCCCCAGAAGCCTGTCTGGGTGAAGAAAGATCCTTATCAATGGTTTCCTGGGTGACTGCAACTTCCTCTCTGAAACAGGAAAGTACTGTGTGGCCTATAACTATGCTCTCACTGCTCCAAAGCTCTGAAAGTTAGAGCATCAGAACGACTTAATCCAGATATTCCTGAAGGCACAATGTTCACAGCAACAACAACCAGAATGTATAATAGTTGAAAGCTATAGGAGCTGGCTGTAGCAATGGTGCAGCGAACCTATGCAAAGCTCTAGGTTCAATCCCTACCTAGCATGCACACACACACACACACACACACACACACACACACACACACACACACACACACACACACACGCACAGGAGCATGCATGTGTGTACGCATGAACACATGCAGATGAAAAAGAATAGAAAATTTAAACAGAATATAAAGTTACACACAAATAAAGAGAGTCAGAGGGAAAAATAAAGGCCCTGGATGACAGCACTAATGTGAATGTTTCTGGTCAACTGGTCAAAGGTGGGGGCTCCAATTTTTACTGAAAAGTCTCTGTGTGTTCACAAGAGAACCAGAAATTACTGAAATCCAGTATCAATACTGAGGCTATATAAATTTGCTAAGTAAATAAGATGTGGTATCTTATACCTTTAATCCCAGAGCTACTGTGGCAGAGGGAGTTAGGTCTCTCTGAGTTCAAGGCCAGCCTAGTCTACACAGCAAATTCTATGTCAGGTAGGGATACATAGTGAAATGTTTTTTTCTTTCAAATTATTATTTTTTGTTTGGTAGGGATACAAGCATAATAGCTCACACCTATAATACTGTCAATCAGGAGAACTGCCATGAGTCTGAGACCAGTCTGGGCTACATAGTAAGTAGAGAGCAAGCCAGAGCTGTACAGCAAGACCTGTTTCAAAACTTTGATAATAGAAAGCAATTGAAGGAGATAATGTAGCTAGCATTCAGGTTATAATCTTAAGGTCATGCCCCTTGACTATTTCACTGTTTTGCTGACGAAGCATTGATTGGCTTTTGTAGGAGCATGGAATCCTTCCTCCTAGTCTGGGGTACATGCATTGAGGTCCTACTGTCTCATGTTATGTACCCAGGGTCCTGCTCCCTCATGGTACTGAGCATATGTGTGTTTAAGAGCCCTTTGACCAGGCATGGCACAATGCCCTGTAACTGTAGAATGGGTGGGAGAGGCTACACCAGATATTGGTCCACCTTCAACTGGCAACAGTCTTAATTTTAATAAAAGTCTCCATCTATCACTCCAGTGGTTTGAATGCAGCAAAATCAACTATGGATTAAAGACATTTAAATCTAACACCAGACCTTCTATGTCCCCTAATTGATTATCCAATACAAAGTGGTCAGCCCTGACCATACTAAACTGACTCAGCAGGTTTCGCATATATACTTACACATGTGTGTCTGCATGTATGTGTGTTTAACAATAATAATCAAACAAAACAGGCAATCAATTTGAGAGACAGTGATAGAGGAGACATGGGAGAGGTTTGAAAGATGGTGACAGGATAGGAGTTAGTGGGAGGAAAAGGGAAGGGGTAAAGTAATGTAATCATATTTTAATTAAAAATTTCAAAAGAAAGCTAGCTAATCATTACCCTGCCAGTTAGGCAGAAAGCAGCATTCCTTTGTGATTTTTGTTTCAACTTTCCACTTGAGATTCTGCCCCAACTTCTCTGAATGATGGGATACAACTTGTAAACTGAAATAAACCCATCCCCTAAATTGCTTTTGGTCAGTGTTTATCACAGTGGGAAAGGAAACTAGAGCACTAACCTTGGAGGCATTTTGAGGTGTTCCTCTAGTGAGGACCTCCCTTCTTGTGATCTGTCTTCCCTTGTAGTTGCTGGCATATTCCATGGAGAATTCTAAAGCCTACTACTGTTCCCATTTCTTAACTCTCTGGGTTTGGGCACCAATCTGATCATGTCCCCTTGCCTCCCAGGAGGGTGTTGTGCAAGAATAGAAGATGGGCCAGGGTGAGCAGATGCTCTGAACACATTAGGGGGAGAATAGAGTGGAAGGTGATGAGAGGAAGAGAGGGGAAAATTATTGGGGTACCTATAGGAATCTTTGCCCCTTATTCTTTGTCTATGTTTCTGTCGAACCTCCTTGAAGAAACTGAAGATCCAGACAGTTCAAGATCATTTCTTCTCTGTGGTCACCTTCTCTTCCTCCACATGGCAACCAGTATCAGGAACATTGCCTACCTTCAGGCACTTGCAGTGGAACCTGGAACAGGGCAGCACACAGTGTGAGTTTCTATGCTGACCAAAAGGCATCTATGTGCCTGCTCTGTTTAGAGTGTGGAGGGGATGGGAAGAGCCATCACATATAACACCTACATGTTGGTGTTGTAATCTCTTCACTTTTATATCTTAAAACCAAATGATGGTCTTAGACTGTTCCTAACCAGAGTCTGGCTCCCATAGTGAGACAAGATCAGATTCTCCAACAGTGCTTTAGTGACATCAGCCACTGGACAGAAGGTATGCAGATCCTCTGGTTGAGTTCTTTGAAGCTTTCTAAGGCTGAGGGAGAAGGGTCTTTTGCCACGCTTGTCTCTCTCCTAGGAAAGGTTTTTGCCTACTTACTGTCAGCTTGTCACAGAGGATGCTTTTGTTTTGAGATTGCTCCCACACTGTCCTCTCTCTACCCACCTGCTTCATTTCCTGTGAAACTGACTTCCTGTTTTGTGAGTTCTCTGGCCAATGGAAGATTGTAGCCTTCCTGCTCTTCCCTCCACCTGTTACCTGAGCTTGGACTGGAATAGAGTGCAGTGACACCTTGTAACAGGCTTTGGAATTGAGAGAGGGTCTCTTTTCAGCCATCAAATATAGAACATTAATTGAAGCTCTTTTGAACAAAAGACCCAAATCATTGCAGTTTAAGGTTGATTGGAAAGCATGCATTTCAAGGTAGAGATGATTTACAGAAAACAATACACAGACTCCAGAGAAAGCACCATCTGGAAGACTTGCTTATGTTCCAACTTTTGAAGAATTTAAGAATATTTAAAGTCAAATTATCATAGGATATATTCAAGGATTAGAATGTGGCAATAATTTGACATACATGCATAGTATGTAATGAATATTACAATTGAATTAATGAGCAAACATTTCGCCAATCTGGCTCATCTTCAGTTTGCCAGGACTTCGCCATCATTAACTGAAACCTTGCAGCCTCTGGCTGCCATTGTCTCCTTTGTCCTAATGCCCAGCCTCTGACAGGTCCATGCTGGTCTTTGTTTCTACAAATCATAACACATTTGTCCTTCTAAGTGTGGATTATTTTCCTTGGTATCACATCTTCCAGGATGATCTTTTCTTTCCACATGCCATGGTCTCCTTTCCATGACAAAATATCCTATTGTATACCTTACAGTAACCAGATGTTATCCTACATCTGTTGGTATATTAAACCAAGAGATAATAAGAGTTGGAAAAGATGTAGATAAAAGGGAATCCTTACACAGGGGATGAGCTTGTAAACCAGCATATCCATTGGAGAAAGCAGTATGGTAAGGAATAAATTATTGTACAATATAGGAATCCCACATGTAGTGAAGTATCCTCAAGACTTGAAATAAGTCCATTGAAAATAGACCTCTTTCCTGTGTTCTGTGCAGTATTAGTCAAATAGCCAAAGTAGGGGAAGCTGTAGCCACACATAGTTAGGGGCTGGCTACAAGTGTGTCTGACCATGAGGGCGTGGTCATGGTGAAGTAGAGTGAGAGTTTCAGGTGGCTGGGTTTCACTTTCGGTTTCCCTTTTGGCTTGCTTTACAGACTGCTCCCATGCCGCTTGGCTAGGTCGCTCTGTAAGTAAGACTTTTTCCTATTAAATACCCTTATATTTCTACTTGGCTCCTTATTGGTAATTTCCCACTTTATCTGGTGTCAGGAGTGGGATATTGGAAACCTACACCCCATTTGGGACAGGCTGTGGGTTCAACCAGGGAAAGCTCCCTCTCTCCACAGGTGCACCCAGCGCCCAGCCAACCTGCTGCGCCACACAAGCACGTTCCCGCTTCAGCTGAGCTGCTCAGAGCCATCCACCCAGCTTGGAGACAGTTTCTAGCTGCCCAGAGTCGAGTAGGCCTTGGCTTTCAGCAGCAGCTTCACCTGGCCGCTGCTGTGGCAAAGCCAATTCTTTTAGTGGTTGCAGCCACAAGGCTGTATACTCTCTAAGATAAGCACAGCCACCTTGTGACCTCTCTCCATTGCTGCCACCAACTGCTGCCAAACACCATGCTTACAGCTGAAGGATCTTAAGAATATTAAAGAAGCAGTTGTCTCATATGGTCTCCATAGCCCATATGTAAAACAGTTATCACATTCATGGGCAACCTTCAACAGGTAGACACCCACAGATTGGGAACGATTGGTAGCAGCCGTACTTGAGAATTCATGCCAAATCCAGTGGAAGGCACTGGTAAGAGAAGATGTAAGCTCCTTGAGCATCAGGGAATAAAGGAAGGTTTTGAAGCCCCTCTGGATAAGATTCTTGGTGAGGGTATTTATGCTAACCCACAGGCTCAGGCTGAATATGATGATGATATACTGCCCCTACGCAGAAAAGCAGCATTAAATGCCTGGGATAAGGTTCGTGAGCCAGGAGAATGTCTAGAAGCTTATACCAGCATAGAACAAGGACCTACAGAACAGTTCCAGGACTTCCTACAAAGGTTAACTAGGGCAGTAGAATTACAGGTAACAGATCCAGAAACAAGACAATCAATTATTTATACAATAGCTTATGAAAATGCAAACCCAATATGCAAAAGAATACTTTTGCCTTTAAAGATCAGATCAGCTCCACTAGAAGAATGGGTTTTGCTTGCAGCCATCATTGACTATTATGTGGAAGACACTGGAGCTTGGGTAGGAGGCAACAGGAAATTAAAAGTTCTAGAGGTGAGGATGCAAGCGCTTGGGAAGGAGAAGCACCTTACAGAGGTCAACATAGGTACCAAGAGGCTAGAGGTTACTACTACTATGAACGAGAACCTTGGGTAGGAAGAGCCTTCCCCTGGAGACCACGAAGGCTTCAGGAACCTAGATGTTTCAGATGTGGTAAAATGGGACATTCTAAGAGAAATTGTAGACAAATGGATTCTAACAATGCCTCATACAGAACACCACTGCCTTCTGGATTGTGTAGAAGATGTGGTAAGGGCAGACACTGGACCAATGAATGTAGATCGACCAGGGACATGCAAAGAAAATTGTTAAGGCCAGGAAACCCCGAGGGGGGCCTCAAGAAGGCTCCCACTTTGAGAAAGGTCGGGTCATTCCCAGTAGCCATGGGAGACAATCTCTCACAGGACTAATAGATAGTTCTTTGCCTATTTTGAAAAATGGTACTGCTCTAGATGGTAGTTTTAATAGTGATGAAGAATCAAATGTAACTGAACAAAATGAGAAACACATATTTTGGCAAACTTCTATTAATGATAAAAGGCCTCAGTTGAAAGTGAAAATTAATAATCAATTTATTACTGGATGACATTCTTATATCGGATTCCAATAAAAAATAACTTTGGAACGTATGTTTCAAATCGTGAAAGAAGTTCTGCCTCGTTGGGGGTTACAGATTGCCCCAGAAAAGATACAAAGAGGAGATTCTATTAACAATTTAGGCTACAAGACAGACTTACAAAGAATCAGTCAACAGAAGGTACAAATTAGAAGAGATCGTTATCAAACTCTTAATTCTCTTCAGAAATTATTAGGGGAAATTTCTCAATTACAGATGATTATTGGTAGAAGGACATGACTTAAAGCAATTAAAAATGGCCCTTAAAGGTAATAAGGATTTAAACAGTCCTAGAATATTATCTGCTGAGGAAGAAAAAGAGTTACAATGGGTAGAAAACAGAATATCAAATGTGCATGTAGATCAGATAAACCTAGATTTAGACTGTATTCTGGTTATCTTGCCATCCAGAGAATACCCTTCTGGAATTCTGATGCAGAGGGAAGTCACTATATTGGAGTGGATATTTCTGCCACATAAACAGAATAAAAAGTTAAAGACATAGATAGAAAAGATTTCTAATTTGATTTTAAAGGGAAAATTAAGACTTCGTCAACTGACTGGAAAATATCCAGCAAAAATTATAGTACCTTTAACTAATGAAGAAATTTCCTCCTTGTGGAAGGATAATGAATATTGGCAAATAGCTCTTACAGACTTTTGGGGAACAATTAGCAACAATTATCCCCAAACTGACAGAATTAAATTCACAAAAAAGACAGTTTGGATTCTTCCACGTATTGTAAGACAAACTCCCATTTCTGGAGTTCTTACCTTCTACAATAATGCCAACAAATCAGGTAAGGCAGGTTATAAAGCAGGTGAGGCAAGTAAAGTAGTTCAAAGTCCTTATACATCTGTACAGAAGGCAGAATTATATGCAATTCTCATGGTGCTTATGGATTTTACAGAACCTCTTAATATAGTTACTGATTCTCAATATGCAGAGAGAGTTGTGTTACACATTGAGACTGCAGAATTTGTTCCTGATAATACAGAATTAACTTCTCTGTTTTTACAATTACAGGAAACAATGAGAAACAGAGATAATCCTATATACATTACACATATCAGATCCCATATGGGTCTGCCAGGCCCACTAGCACAAGGCAATGATAAGATTGATCGTTTATTAATTGGAAGTGTGCTAGAAGCCTCAGAATTTCATAAGAAGCATCATGTAAATAGCAAAGGTTTGAAAAAGGACTTCTCCAACACTTGGCAACAAGCCAAGGAGATAGTGAGAAACTGTCCTACTTGTTCCTTTTATAATCAAACTCCATTGCCAGCAGGCTGTAATCCTAAGGGCATACCGAAAAATGGAGTTTGGCAGATGGATGTCTTTCACTTTGCAGAATTTGGAAATTTGAAATCTGGGCATCATACTATAGACACATTCTCAGGGTTCCAATGGGCTACTGCTCTTAACTCTGAAAAAGCTGATTCTGTTATTACACACCTGCTAGAGGTGATGGCAGTTATGGGTATACCTGCACAAATAAAAACTGACAATGCTCCAGCATGTATCCACAAAATTGGAACAGTTTTTCAAATATTATAACATAAAGCATGTTACCGGTATACCACACAATCCTACAGGACAAGCAGTGGTTAAGAGATCTAATAGAACACTTAAGGAGATGCTCAACAAACAAGCTTGGAAGACTAAACCCCCCAAACATATGTTGCATAATGCTTTATTAACACTAAACTTTCTTAATGACAATGAAAAAGGACAAACAGCTGCAGAAAGACACTGGACTACGGAGAAAACTGCCAAACTGAATCAGCCGGTATACTTCCAAGCACTAACCTGTGCTTGGAATCCAGGGCATGTGTTATGTTGGGGTAGGGGTTTTGCATTGGTTTCTATGGGAGAAGAAAAACTTTGGATACCATCAAAGTTCATCAAGATTCAAGTTGAAAAGGAAAAAAAAAACTCTCGACGAGGAGAAATGGCAGGTATTCTACTAAGGTATATCTTATAAACTAAATAGAAACCCCCCAAAGGAAAGGGAAGTGTTTTGCTCTTATCTTCACAGGAAAACTCATCTCCAGAAAGCAAAGGACACTGTGTGGGTAGTTACTTAAGAAGAGAAGGTAGCTATAACCATAAAACAAAAGGAACGTGCCATACGGTAAACTTTACAGCTGTCTCTCAGAGAACTCTATTTCTCTTTTTCTAGTCCCTATTCAATTAAATCAATGATGGATTTAGAGGTGGATTTGGCTTTCCTCCTCTAAAATCCAAACCTGTTATTTAACTAAACTTTAGAGTTTCTGTATTGTATCAAGAAACCAATTGATATGATACAAAATAAGAGAAGAATTCGGGGACTATCTTTGTCTTTTCTTGGCTTTCTTTCAAGGTGTACACCCTCTCATAATTGTTATGTTCCCATGGTTGCCTTTACCAGAATGTGTACATCACAAGGAAACATTTCTCTGCTAACTGTTTATGATTGAGTCCCACACAGCCAATGAAGACCTGCCTGACAGCAATCCCTGGACACCCCGGAATGAAAATGGGCCACACCTCCTCAACTGCACTGGATCCAACTTGCTCCATTTCAACTGACACTCCCTCCAGAGCTTCGGGTACTGACTTCAATCAAGTTGAAGATTTCAAGTGAGATCTTCAATCAAGTGAATCCCATCTAACATGGACTGGATACAATTCATTGAAGACTTTCACTATACTAACATTTTCTTTCTACAGGACCCCACAAGGCTATCGTCGTCCCATTTCAGCAGGAAGTAACTTGGAGGATGCTATGCCCCCTTTCCCCATGCTTTTATTTAGGATAGTGTATATACCTAGTTAGGGATAGCTTCCTATTGTTTATGGTTGGGACTGGAAGGAGGTGTTCAGGCTTGGACACCTCTTTCAGATGACTTTAGGATTTAGTTAAAATAGATAGTTAGGATGTGACATAAGCAGATTGTTGTATCTTCTTATATTTCACCTTTATGATTGTTAATTTTGGATACCTTACACTGTTAAGTCTTAATCCTCTTTTATACTAAAAGGAAATTGTAGGGGAAGCTGTAGCCAAGCCTAATTAGGGGATGACTACAGGTGAATCTGTCTTTGCATGATGAATCTAAATCTTAGCAATTGAGAATCAAGATTAGCCATATCAAGAGTCTGAACTCTTAGTTACAAATTATACATTCATGAAATAGTTTTAAAAAGTAAAGTCCTTGAAGAAAAGCAGGATTTGAGCACTGACTCTCCTCTGACAATGCTGGAACTTCCAGCAAGAGGAAACAAGTTTCTTTTTCCTTTTTTAAATCATTTTTTACAATTTTATAAACAATCTTTTCTCATTTTACATACCAATCCAAGTTCCTTCTCCCTCCCCTCCTCTTGCTACTCCCCCTTCTCTCCATCCCACTCCCCATCTACTCCTCGGAGAGGGTAAGGTTTCACATTGGGAGTCAGGATAAAGCTGGCACTTCACTTTGAGACAGGACCAAGGCCCTCTCCCTGAATCTAGGCTGAGCAAGTTATGCCTCCAAAGAGAATGGACTCCAAAAAGCCAGTTCAAGCACTAGGGATAAATCCTGGTCCACTGCCAGTGACTCCACAGACTGCCCAAGACACATTGCCATCAACCACATTTCGAAGGCCTAGATTTCCCCCACTCTCCGTCCAGAGTCAGTGAGCTCCCACTAGCTCAGGCCAGCTGTTTCTGTGAGTATCCCCAAACTTGTCTTGACACCTTTGCTCATGTTATTGCTTCTCCCTCTCTTCAACTGGACTCTGGGAGCTTGGCCTAATGCTTAGCTGTGGATCCCTGCATCTGCTTCCCTTGGTTATTGAATGAAGACTCTATGGTGATAATACAAGTAGTCATCAATCTGATTTCAGAGGAAGGACAATTCAGGCACCCTCTCCATTAATGCTTAGGGGCTTAGCTGGAGTCATCCTTGTGAACTCCTGGGAATTTCTCTAGTGCCATGTTTCTCTTTAGCCCCCATAATGACTCCCTCAATCAAGGTATCTCTTTCCTTGTTCTCCCTCTCTGTCCTTCCCTCCCGCATATCAACCATCCACTGCCCCTGTGTTCTCCTCTTCTCCCCTTCTTCCCTCCCCCTCCCCTGTCAGTCGCCCTTTCCCCCACCTCCATGCTCCCAGTTTTATCAGAAGATCTTGTCTATTTCTCCTTCACAGGGGGATTCATGTATGTCTCTCTTAAGGTTCTCCTTGTTACATAGCTTCTCTGGGGCCATGGACTATAGGCTGGGTTATCCTTTGCTTTATGTCTAATAACCAGTTGTGAGTGAGTACCTACCATGTTTGTCGTTCTGGGTCTGTGTTACTTCACTCAGGATGGGTTTTCCTAGTTCCATCAAATGCCTGAAAATTTCAAGATGTCATTTTTTTTAATGCTAAGTAGTACTCCATTTTGTAAATGTATCACACATTTTCTTTATCCATTTTTTTGGTTGAGGGGCATCTAGATTGAGGAAACAATCTAGATGAAAATGAAATAAATGCCTACAAATGAAAACAAATGCCTAGGAAAACTGATGTGGCTGTTTCTAGTGACCTATAAGCATTTTATTTCTCTACTCACTTGGAGAGGTTTCCTGCCTGCCCTTGGTGGATTGGGCTTCCTTTAACATAAGAGCATGGTTGCTGAGCCCAGGCTGGACTCACTTTCCACCTCTGGCTGAATGAGCAATGGGAAGCATATAGCTTTTCCTTATTGTTTAGACCTATTTAAAAATTTTAATTAAAACATTGAAAGTATATTATTTTCCTCCTTGTATTTTCTCCCTCTAACCTCTGACATACATCCCCCTCCTTGTGCTCTCAAACAAAACATATATATCTTGCCTTCTACCCTTCTAACTTTAATGTGTGTGTGTGTGTGTGTGTGTGTGTGTGTGTGTGTGTGTGTGTGTGTGTGTGTTGAGGTCTCTCAACTTCTTTCAAAAACAGTTTGTCATTTTCAGAGTACATTTTTTCTGCTCTCATTGAATTTACCTGTGATTCGTTTACATCATTTTATTCTTTTGATGATATAAATTAAATCATCTTCATTTTTGTATTTCTTTTTAAATTTTGTGTAAATATAATTTGATATTTATCTACATCTCATAACCTTTATTGATCTTTTTATCATGGTTCTTATTAACAGACACTATTTTTTGAACAGTTTTAAATTCAGAGCCAAACTGAGCAGAAAGTGGAGAATTTTGCTTTATCTCTGCCTTGGCACAGGCAGAGCCTACCCTATTATCAGACATTCCACCAGAGTGGTACACTTGTCACAACTGATTAACCTACATTAACATATCATTATCATCCAGAGTCCATAGTTTACACTGGGATTCACTCTCAATGCTGTACATTCTATAGATCTGAACAAATGTATGATGGCATGAACACCCACTCCTGTGCTCTCCCTAGCCATTCCTGCCCTGTAACCCATAGCAACTACTCAGATTGTTTTTCTGCCCCCATGGTTTTATTTTACCCAGAATGCCACATAGTAAAATGCTACAGCATGCAGGCTTTCCCACTGCCTTCTTTCACTTAGTAATGTACACACTGGTTCCTCATGCTATCACATGGTTTGCTAACTCATCTCATTTTTGCAATGAATATAGTTCATTGACTGTATTACTACAGTTTACTTCCCTGTTCATCAGCCAAGGACATCTTTGCTGCTTCCAAGTTTGGGCATTTATAAACAAAGCCATTATAAACATATTTGTGCAGGGTTTTTTTTATGTGGACATAAATGTTCATATCCTTCGGTAAAAGTACTAACAATATTGATTGTTGGACTGGGGTGGAGGTAAGAACAAGTTCATTTTATAAGAAATCGAAGAACTGCCTTCTAAAGTAATCATAACATTTTGCATTCACATTATAATGAATGAGTGTTCTTTCTTTGCATTCTGGGTGGCATTTGGTGTTGCCAATGTTTTGTACTGTGGCCATCTAACAGGTGCATATGGTAACCTAATAATAGTTTAATTTTGCACTTCTTTGGTAATCCACAGTGCAGAACATAAGTCATACATCCATTTCAATAAGGCATTTGTTAATGTCTCTAGCCTACTTTTAATTGGGTTGATTCTTTGCTGTTTTTTTTTTTTTTTTTAGTTTTAAGAGGTCTTTGCATATTTTGAATAGCTGTTCAGTTCTTTATGAGTTATATGTTTTCCCATGCTTTTTATCCCAGCCTTTTTGTGGGTAATTTTTAACTTTTTATTGATTCTTTGTGGATTTCCCATCATGCTTCGTGATCCCACTAATCTCCCCATGCTCTTAATTCCACCCTCTGCCCTTGGAAGCCTCCCCAAAACAAAATTTAAAAGTAAGACCAAAACAACAATAACAAATCAACAAAAAAGCAGAACAACAACAGCAACAATCTTGGCATGGAAACCATAGTTTGGCCCACTAAGTCACACAGTATACCCTTTAGTCCATACAGCTTTACTTGCAAGTGTTCATTACAATGAGTCATTGGTCTGGTTCAATACCTCTGGGTTTTGCTACACTATCAATACTGGGCCATCACTGGAACTTCTCTTGGATATCCTGTTGTTGCCTTGTGTCATGGAGATCCTGTAGCTTTCAATCTGCAGGGCTAGCCCTTTCACACCCTCCAGCAATCCATAGATGATGTGGATGTTGGGGTGGGCTCCTTTATAATCTGTTTTTGGGCCTGGGTGGTAGCTGGCTTGGTCAGTCTGCCAGCTTTCCTTCATTGTCACCACCTGGGTAAGTTCAATAGCACTGGCTGGCTAGCTCACCCAACACAGCAGACAGAAAGGGCTAGGACTATGGACTAAGTCAAGGCTCCCAGCAGCAGCCTAGAGCTGAGGTAGCAAGAATTCACCAATGAACTGCTCAGCATCTCTAGGCCTACGTAATTGTATTGCCTGGTTTTCTGTATCAACTTGACACAAGCTAGACTCATCACAGAGGATGCAGTCTCAGTTGCGGAAATGCCTCCATGAAATCCAGCTGTAAGTCATTTTCTCAATTAGTGATCAATTCGGAAAAGCCCAGCTCATGGTGGGTGGTGCCATCTCTGGGTTGCTGGTCCAGAGTTCTATATAAAGGTGGGCTGAGAAATCCATGGGAAGTAAGCCAGTATGCAGCTCCCGCCATGACCTCTGTATCAACTCCTGTTTCCAGGATCCTGACCTATTTTGAGTTCCTGTCCTGACTTTCCTCAGTGATGAACAACAATGCTGAAGTGTAAGCTAAATAAACCCTTTCCTCCCCAACTGGCTCCTTGGTCAAGGAGTTTTATAACATCATTAGAAACACTAATTAAGACAGTGATTTTTGTTTGCTTTTTGTTTTTTTAATTTTGTTTTGTGTTATGTAGGCTAGGCTGGTCTTTAACTTGTGATTTTCCTGCCTTGGCTTGCTAAGTACCTGGGAATGAAAGCATACACCACCATGGCTTGTAACTTCATTTTCATTCTGTTTCTTACTGAAATTTTTAATTTCAAAAAATCTTGTTTTTAAATTACTTGTTTCATACATTGTATCTTTGCTTTGTCATTTAAACAGTCACCACCAAACCCAAGCCATCCACTTTCTTAGAATGAAAGGCTCATTGTACCACTGAATATCTACCTTACAATGAACTTGAAATCCACCCATAAGGGATCTTAAAGTAATACAAGTAGGAAACTTGCAGGAAAGCATTGTGACAGGATTGAGGTAGCATTGCTACATGGCGAAATGAGAGTTTCTCAAAATTTATTTGTGAGTAGATCAAATACAGTCCCACAAACAGTGGGTAAAGAACACTTCTTTATATTCAACAGCAAGCCCTTAAGGGCTCTATCTTCTCAGGAACTATTTTTCAGTGAATTTGCACACCATGGAACCTTCCACAGGTAGGCTTTTGTCTTCAAGGCACCTTCCTACTACTGCCAATCCAGGGCATAGAACAGGTTCCTTTTCATGACCCTAATCTCTTTAATAACTGCAGTCGTTTGTTTGTTTTATTTGTTTCCTGTACCACTTTAAATGCACTCACATTATTCTTATGTAAACATTGAGAGCATCATCATGTCTTTCTGCCATGCTCTTTATTTTGAATACTCACTATAAGCCAGAGTAAATACAGATGTAAATAGCCATGCCTGAATTTTATGCTGCTTTAAAATTTCCTGTATGAATTAATTCATTCATTCATATTGAATTCTAACATTTTCACAGCACAGACAGTATGACAGCTTCTTTGTCAGAATGTAATATAAATAATCATTAGTTCAATTATGATAGAGTCTTTGATTCCCCCTGAAACCTATAGAGCCAATTCGGTCTACATGCCCTCAGAGTCTACTACAGTGGTAAAAGGACACCAGGATACATTCACAGCTGACAAGAGTGTAGCATCTTTGATAAAATCAACAAGATAGAAAAACCTTTATCCAAACTAACCAAAAGTCATAGAGAGAATATGACAATTGACAAAATCAGAAATGAAAAGGGAGACATAACAAAGGACACTAAGGAAATCTAGAGAATCATCAGGTTATATACTTTGAAAACCTATGTCCAAAAATTAAAGAAATTGGACAATTTTCTGGATAGGGATCACTTACCAAAATTAAATCAAGAACAGATAAGCAATTTAAATAGATCTACAAATCCTAGTGAAATAGAAACAATAAACAAAATCTCCCAACCAAAAAAAGTCCAGAGCCAGATTGTTCCAGTGCAAAATTCTATCAGAAATTCAAAGAAGAGTTAATGCCAATACTCTTCAAATTATTTCATATAATAGAAGCAGAAGGGTCATTACCAAACTCATTTTACAGACTATAATTACCTTGGTACACAAACCACACAAAGACACAAACTAAGAAAGAAAACTACAGACGAATCTCCCTCATATATATTGATGCAAAAAATACCCAACAAAATACTGGCAAATCAAATCCAAGAACACATCATAAAAATCATCCACCATGATCAAGTAGGCTTCATTCCAAGAATACAAAAATACAAAAAGACATACAAAAATCCATTAATGTAATCTACCATATAAACAAACTGAGGACGAAAAATAACATGATCATCTTATTAGATGCTGAAAAAGCCTTTGACAAAATCTAACACTCCTTCATGATAAAGGTCTTTGAGATATCAGGAATAACAGGAAAATACCTAAACATACGAAAAGCAGTATACAGTAGACCAGCAGCCAATATGTAACTAAATGGACAGAAACTCAAGGCAATTCCTCTAAAATCAGGAACAAGACAAGGCTGTCCACTGTCTTCATACCTTTTCAATATTGTACTTACAGTTCTAGTTAGAGCAATTAGACAACAAAAGGAGATCAAAGGGATACAAATTGCAAAAGTAGAAGTCAAACTTCCTGAAACCAAGAAGCTTCTGTAAGGCAGAGGACAAAGTCAACAAAACCAAACGGCAGCCCACAGAATAGGAAATGATATTCACCAACCCCACATCTGACAGAGGGTTGATCTCTAAAATATACAAAGAATTCAAGAATGTAGTCACCAAAACACCAAATAGTCAAATTAAATATGGGGCACAGATATAAATCAAGAGCTCTCAATAGAGGAATCTCAAATGGTCAAAAGGCACTTAAGAAATTGCTCAAGGGGATGGAGAGATGGCTCAGAGATTAAGAGCACTTGCTGCTCTTCCAGAGGTCCTGAGGTCAGTTCCCAGCACTCATATGGTATCTCACAACCATCTGTAATGTTATCTGATGTCCTCTTCTGATGTGCATGAAGATAGAGCATTCATGTACATAAAATATATAAGTAAACAAATCTAAAATCTTTTAAAAAGAAGAAAGAAAGAAAGAAAGAAAGAAAGAAAGAAAGAAAGAAAGAAAGAAAGAAAGAAAGAAAGAAAGAAATTGTTCCATATCCCTAGACATCAGGGAAATGGAAATCAAAACAACTCTGAGATATCATCCTACAGAATGTCTAGAATCAAAAACACAAATGACAGTTTATACTGGAGAGGATGTTGAGGAAAGGGAACACTCCTCCATTGGTGGTGGTAATGCAAACTTGTATAGCCAATTTGGAAATCAGTATGGGGGTATCTCGGGGAAAATAGGAATCAGTCTACCTCAAGATCCAACAATAACACTCATAAGCATATATTCAAGGGATGCACTTCCTACCAAAAGAATATCTGTTCATCTATGTTAATAGCAGGATTATTTGTAATAGCCAGAACCTGGAAGCAAACTAGATGCCCCTTAACCAAGAACAGATAAAGAAATTTACACAATGGAGTACTAGTCACTGGAACAAAAACCAATGACATCTTGAATTTTGCAAACAAATGACTTGAACTAAAAGAAAGCATCCCAAGTGAAGTAACCCAGACACAGAAAGAAAAACATGGTATGCACCCTCTTATAAGTGTATATTATACATAGAGCAAAGGATAATCAACCCCAGAGAAGCTGGGAAGCAAGAAGGACCCTAAGAGAGACATACATGAGCCTAAAAGGGGAAAGGAACAAGATCTCCTGAGCAAATTGGAAGCACAGTGGGAGAGAGAGGAGGTAGGAGAAAGAGAAGGGGAGAAGGGGAGGGTGGAGGAGAACATGAGGTATCAGGAAGGCTGAGTTGGGGGAAGAACAGAGAAGGAGAACAAGGAAAGACAAACCTTAATAGAGAGATCCATTATTGTCTTAAGGAGAAATCTCTAGGGATCCACAAGGATGAATCCAACTAAGAATCTAAGCAATAATGGATAGGCTACTTTAAATGCTCTTCCCCATATAATGAGATTGCTGACTACTTTAAATGTCATCATAGAGCCTTCATCCAGTAGCTGATGGAATCAGAAGCAGAGATTCAGAGCTAAGCATTGTGCAGAACTCCTGGAATCGGGTTGTAGAGAGGGAGGAGTGATGAGCAAAGGGGTCAAGACTATGCTTGGGAAACCCACAGAAACAGCTGACCTGAGCAAATGGGAGCTCACAGACACCAGTCTCATAGCTGGGGAACCAGCATAGGACTGAACAGGGCCCCCTGAACTTGGGTGTCAATTGGGGGCCCTGGGCAGACTATGGGGCCTCTGATAGTGGAATCAGTACTTATCCATAGTGCATGAATGTGCTTTGGAAGCAAATTCCCTATGCAAGCATACTTTCTCAGCCTAGATACACATTGGAGGGCCTAGGACCTGCCCCAAATGATGGGACAGACTTTGATGATCCCCTATGGGAGGCCTCACCCTCCCTGAGGAGTGGATGGCAGGTGGGATGGGGAAGTTGGTGGGTGGCATGGGAGGACAGGTGGATGAGGGAACTGGGATTGATATGTATAATAAGATTGTTTTTAATTTAAATAAAATGAATTTTTAAAAAGGAGTGTAGCGAAAGCAAGATTGGAAGAGTTGTGATAGCTTGTGCTAGGTTTCAGAAAAAAAGCCTATGAGAAAGGCAATATGAAGTAAGAATGGGCTATCTGAAGGTTGGAGAAGATATGTGTCAAGCTGTGAGAGTGAAGCTTATGTTGCGGTGGAGATTCCAGAATGATGAAATGATGCCATGAATGTGAAATATCTGCTGAGGAAAGCTGTATGTTTGGAGAGGAACTAGTCAAAGTGGGCTTTATGAAACAGGATGGGGCCATAGCCTGATGGAGCCTAGATGTCACCTGGCTCTTCATGCCAGGTAAAAATTGCTGAGGATTTAATGTCTTTCCTCTTCAATTTCAGTCATGAACTGGTCCTTTCTGAAATAGCTTTTGTTCTACACTATGTTATGTAACTTTGTTGTTGTTATTTCATAGGGGTTCATAGCTAACTGTTTTGCTTTAAGTCTCAGAGGAGACTTTGGATTTTGAACTTTTGAACAAGAACAGTGTTGGGACTGTTAAGACTTTCAGAACTTTTTAAATCACATTGACTGCATCTTATGTTATGCGGTGGCCATGAGTCTATCAGGGTCAGAATTGGAATATTATGGTTCAAGTGTGATGTATACCTTGTAGCCTAATGTGCTTTAACTCTTGGTACACCCCTGATGGCACCATTTGAGAAAGTGATAGAGCCCTTAGGAACTGAGCTTTACCTGAAATAACTGGATCACTTGGGGATGGGTCTCAGGGGTTTTAGCCTAGCCTCACTTCTAGCCTGGGCTGTCTCTGCTTCCTGCTGAGTGCCAAATAAGAAACCACTGGTAGAAACTCTTACTACCATGGATCATTCCATACCAGTCACCATGTCTTTCCTGTTGTTATGTTTCATATCCTCAAAACTGCAACATTCATTTCTCCTTCTTTGGTTTGCTTTTCTCTGGAATTCATACACAATACTGAAAAACATACTCAATGTACTAGGGTTTTCCAATGTAAGACTGTGAAGTAGTAGTGACAGTGAACATTCTTGACTATCTGTGGTGTCAGCTGAGGAATTTTGTAGATTATTTTTCTTTAACAATTTGTGGAAGGTCTCCTCCAGTCCTGAGAGTTTTGGTGAGTGGAGATGTTGAATTTTGTCAGATGTTTTGTGCTTGTCTATTGATATGATCATGTGAACTGTTAGTCTATAGCTTGTTCATGTGGTAGGTTTATTGTTGAGTTTAAGTGTTCAATCAGTTCCCTATACCTGAAATAAAAACTCACTTAGTCTCAGTCAATAAAACATTTTAGATGAAGATTGAATAACTTCTAATATGTTGTATTATTAAGAAATTTTATGTGGAGGTTCATGAAGAATGCTAGTCTGTAGAGTTTTTCCTTTTTTAAATTTTTGTTTAAATATTATGTGTGTGAGTATTTGTCTTGTATACATGTCTGTACAACACAAATGTGCAATGTGTTCAGAGGCCTGAAGAAGGTGTCAGATCCTCTGTAACCAGAGTTATAGATAGTTGTGATCTGTCATGTGGGTGATAGGAATAAAATCCAGGTCTTCTGGAAAACCAGCCAGAACTGCTAATCACTAATCCACCTATCTCTCCAGGCCCTGTAGTTTTCTTCTAATGTCTTTTAAAATAATTTTTGAGATTTATTTTTACTTTTAATTGGGTGAGTGTATGTGAGATGGAGAATGTACATGTGACTATGTCAGGCAGTCCTGAAGCTGGAGTCAGACAGTTGTGAGCTGTCATGTGGGTACTGGGAATCAAACTCAGGTCCTTTACAGGTTCAGCACTGATTCCTAACCACTGAGCCATCTCTCTAGCCCTTCTTGAGATATCTTTGATTTGATTATTTGGGTAATACTTGCCTTAGAGAAACTTGTTACAATACATCTCTGTTTTTATCATCTAAAATATTATAAAGAATTGGCATGCTTCTTCCTTAAATGTTGGGCAGAATTTGCCAGTGACCCTATGAACCTGGTACAGGCTGCTGTGGAACTTTCTTTCCATTTAATAAACATGTCGATTTTACCTTCAGTGAGTTTTTACGGATTCATTTTGTAATGAGTTTGTTCAGTCATGTAGATTATCAAATTAGTGGGCAAAGAGTTATTAACAGAATTTATCAGTTATCATTATAGGGGCCTTGTACCTCTTATATATGACATTAGTCTGCATTTTCTCAGTTTTTTCTGTCTGTCTGATAGCTTATCAGCTTCATTGATTGTTGTCAAAAGTTCAGGCTTTTCATTCATTGCTGTGCTATTTCCCTATTTTTAAAATTCCTTGACTTTTCTGAAATTTTTATCATTTCTTTTATTCTGATTATGTTTGATTATTTTCTGTTCGGTTGCCTAATGCAGTTTTAGGTACTTGATTTTAGATTGTTCTTACTTTCAAATATATACACTTAATCCTGTAGATAGCTTTATAAACAGACTTATCACATGCCACTAATTTTGATGGGTTCTTCTAATTATTATTATTTTATTATACTAACACATTTTAGTCAAATTGCCTACTTTATATAGTTGTGGGAAAACATATATCGCATGAATTATCTTTTTCTGTGCCATGGGCACAATGATACTTTATACACACTTTAATATTAGCTTATTCAGTGGCTCATTCATTATTCACACTTTCTCCAAATTATATATGATATTTTGAATTTTCACATGTGATATACCTCAGAAGACTGGTCAATTCAGTGAAGTCTTAGAGTTCTACAAACTTTAATCACCTCACATGACTTCTGTGCATAAATTTATTATGGGAATCAGTGTCTTTGTCAGTCATGTATAGAAAGAGACCAATGCCATACTCAAACAACTTCAGAAAATAGATATTTCCAAAATAGAGAAACAGTTAGGGAACTAAGGGACACAGTGTCCATAAGCCTGTGACCAACTTACCAACTGAAATCCTTAAGGAGAAAAGGTAATTATTGGTTACTTTCATGCCTCAAGTTGTCCTTAGAGGCCTTTTAATTGCTTGTTTAATATCATAACTGGAGAACCCAAAGGACAGTGTCAGGAGCCTGAATACCTGATCCCTGATTCCACACCTAGGATGAGTTTCACCATCACATAGACCTCTTGCAACCTCTGCAAATGCATATCTTCTTGAAAGATTGATATTTGCAAAGGCCTACAAATGGGTTGTGGGACAGGATTGTGCAATGACAGGCACCTCTGATGTAAACTATGATTGTATATTTACATCTAAGAATGGTTTTATATACATTTGTTAAATGGCTTGGAGACGAGTCTATGATCTCTAAGCTAAGTTCACTTTTTCTCTAAGAGACACACATGTTCCAACATGAATTCAGAGTAAAGGGGGAAATGAAGGGAGCCATTTTGCTAGACTGTAGGTTGGCTTTAGATGCACAGATGGAAAGCACAAGAAGTGCAATGACCATATAGACTGACAGAAGGGATGTCTAAGACATAGGCAGTTTGTCTCCTAAGGGTGCATGCATTGGAGGTATGGCTCTTGGTGGTGCAGTGCTATGATGCTACAGAGCCCCTAAGGACTGGAACCTGTTGGGGGTACATCAATGCCTGGAAGTGTTCTTCAGAAGAGGGTAAGGTAGTACTTGGGGTACTGTACTTAGCAGAAACAGGGACAACTTAAAAGAGTCAGCCCATTTGCTTATTCTCTGGGTTCTGATATGTGATCTCTCCATCCTTTTTTGATGTCATCTTTCAGAGTATAATACAAGAAAGGGAATCCTCATGAAAACAGAGCAGATATGAGCACTATACTTCTAAACTCAAAACCAAAATCAAATTTTCCTCTATACATTACTCAATAGATAACACCAATGGAAAATAAACCAGGACAGATGGACTATAAATACTTACAGTCTGGTACCAAACTGACTGCAAGTGCCAACAGTTGCATGATAAAGATGAGAGGGGAAGTACTTTGCCCTTCATCATCTTCAAAGACACACTTCTTTGGGGAGGGAAAGAGGTATCACATACACAATAAAAAGTACTCAAGTTTCTTTCTTTGATTTAATTTCTACAAATCTGGGTTCACATACATTAAACACATAGGAGTCCCTGATTAGTAACTGTTTTGCATTCTGTGTAACAAATGTACTCTCTTGGTCTTGCCTTATGATTGTTACTGTCATTTTTACTTGTGCATCTTTCTTACACCACATAGTTTACATTTTAATTTAGCTAGTTGAACTTTACACAGGCTAAATATAAAAGGACAGGCTATGAGTACATAAATCAGGTGCTCAAATTATAAAACTCCTAATAGATTTTTAACCTCCTTTGTTATACTCTTACAACACTACCTTGTGGATTTGTCCTCAATGGAAGACAGACCAAGAATTGCAATCATTATCTATTCATTATCTAGTATTGTGAAGAAACTGTATTTGGGTCTCTTCTGATACTATCTTTATTAACTCTCAAAGTAATCACATGAAGTCCATATTCATTTAGCTTTGTTATAAATGAGAACACTGGGTTTAAACAGTGTTATGGTGAAGATATTATATATATATATATAATGCATATATATATATGTATATGTATATTGACTTTGGAGTCATAGAAGCCTCAGCTGAGATCCCAGGTCTTAAGTCGAATTACTTCCCTAGTTCATGTTACAGTCACATCTCTGAAACTTAATTTCCTGCTACATGAAGTGAGGAGCATGTGCTTCCTGCTTTAGAAGACTATTCTCATTCTCATGAGAAAATGAGATGAGTGCAGGTGGGTGTGATGTTCCTTCCCTCTCCTACAAGAACGTTTAGCTAGGTTCATGCTCCAATGTGAATGAAAAACGTAACTAGATTCCTGAAATTACATCTCGGAAATGTCTCATTGGACCAGCAAATAGCAAGTGCTAGCTTCAGTGAAAGAATTTGTCATGTATTGTGCAAATATTTGTGGAGCATATACTGTATATCAGGCAGTATCTCCTGAACTCACCATTCTCTCATCATCAAATCTTTTACACCATCTCACATGAGGAGTATGGTAGCAGGTGGTAGCATCAAGATGTTAATAGTCACCCTTTCATTCTGGATTAACTCAGTGTTTTCCCAAGCCAGAGCCTGGAATTCTGTCATGCATCCTGGTAAATGATTTGTTATTCATTACATGTACAAAGCCCTCACTGAGATCAAAGAAGCCCATATGGACTTTGGCCTGAATCCCAGTACATCTCTGTGCTGTTTCTCTCTTGATAACCACAGTTGCATGTGGTTCACAGGAGAATATGGGGAGGATCAGGGGCCTGGGAACAGCTCCACTCTGATCACTAACTCTCCAGGTGAGAACCTTCAGAATCATTCTATTGTCTCTTCTGCTGTAACTCTTGGGTGATCTCTGTCTTCACCCCCCTCTACTTTAGGTTTAAGCACTCACTGTCTCATGCAAAAGGCTCATTGATGGAAAGGGGTATGCCTCTCATTAACCAGCATCCAGGAGCCTTGAAGCATCCCAAAAGAGAAGCATGGCATGTCATAAACGGAGACAGAGGGCACTTTGCCCCAGGTTTATCCCTGAAGTCATGCTGCTGATGGAAAGAAAGGAGAATCCTTCACCTTTGTAAATTACCACTTGCCAAAGAGTGCCCATTACACTACTGAGGAATGAAAATGGAAGCATGAGATTTAATTATGAAATGCTATTAGAACACCCTATTCATTTTACCCTGTGGAGGGTCTATGTCTCTCCCACTCTCTAGTGTACTTCTGTACCACTTGTCTTCAGAAAGCTCCATTTGGGAACAAACTCATTCTTCAAATAGATGCAGTGACAAAGATGCAAAAATGAGACTCCTTTTAGTTGAAATGGGCTGAGGTAATAAGAAGAAAAAAGGACTGTGTGTGTGTGTGTGTGTGTGTGTGTGTGTGTGTGTGTGTGTGTGTGTGTGTGTGCCCATGAGCGCGCAGAATTGCATGTGATTCTCCTCTCTGCAAATGAGACCATTGTTGCCATGCCCTGGACCTTGCACTGTGACACCTTTAGCTCACCAATAGTTCAGTGTAGGTTAAGGAGAGTCAGCAATCATGATGGAGACCACAAAAAAAGGTGAGGTCACAGGGTAGGTAATGCTGTAAAGTGCACTTCTGCAGTCACTTATGTGTATGTCTGGAAGCATGAAAAAGGAAGTTACTGATTCTTAAAAGATGGTTGGTTCAAACAGAGAAGATAAATCAAGTTCTCACCCATGCCATTTGGGGAGCACCACAGTCCTACTGAGGGGAGTAACCTAGAAGAGACAGCATTTTATTGTCATCTGAAGCACTGGGTAGGGAAAAGGATGACAGGGAACCTGGACACAGACAAGAGGACATGTAAGTCTTTTGCCTTTTTCAGGGACAAACACCTGTCACAGCTAGGGTCCTGGGTTGTTCAAGACAAAACTGGAAATATTTCTAAATTTGACAAAAATTAAACTCTTAATTTTATCCTTTCCTTTTGAGTTTTCAAGCCATCAAGTTCATCCATGGTGGCTGCAGGTCTGATAAGTCAGGGTTTACAGTAGTTTGAGTGGTCCCTCTACTTTTTCAAGTCTTTCTGATTCAAGACAGTAGACACAGCCCATGTCCCTGGGCCAGAGCAAGACAGCAGGCATCTCAAAATTCCTTTTCTGACTGGCAAGTTTGCCAAGAACAGAGCAGCCTTTCCAAAAGATGACAATCCCCAAAGCAGATTCTGCAACTCCAGAGTAGAGAGTGATGCCTTGAGCCCAAAGGGACATGGAAGGGACCTGTGTCCTGCCCTGCTTCTCACAGAAAAAAACACCCTGGGAGCCCTATACCAAGGATATTTCTCCAGAAAGCAAATGAGCACAATTTCAGGGTAAATTTCCTCCTATGATTATATTGTATTTCACAGCCATTAGGATAATATTGCTATTCTTTCCATGTCAGTGCCACCTCTGCCTCATTTACATGTTCTGTGAGTTCTTCCACTCTCATGCTGAGAAATTGCCCTGTCAGTGAAGGGCGTTTTGAAAGAAATCATCACAAAGCCTTTTGCCTAAGCCAGACAAGGAACCACCCATTTCTCCTCCCCCTTCATCAGAGTCTTCCTGACATGCCCACCTCTCATCCCAGCTAATCCTAGATGTAAATGCTAGTGCTCTCTCTCTCTCTCTCTCTCTCTCTCTCTCTCTCTCTCTCTCTCTCTCTCTCTCTCTCTCTCATACACACACTATACTGATTTTTTTTTGTTTGATACTTTAGTTCTTTCCTTAGGATTTCCTTTCATCTAATTATTTCATGTGCCTTTTAAAAACCTAATTAGGTAAAAATTCAGGCTATTGATTTAAAACCCTTATACAAATAATTCTTCCTACACAGGGTCTGTCTAAGTGACCCATATTCTCCTGCCTCTGCCTCCCAAGTGCTGGCAATATGCAAGTTTTGGTTTCTTATTTTAATGATTACTTTAGCTATATCCACAAATTAGGATACATGAGCTTTGATCATAGTCCTGTTCAAACGTGTGTTTGTTTTAACTAGTTCTTTTTAACACTCTGAATGTCTGGCTTAATTTTTAAATACTTACTTCTTATTGCTTTCTAACATTATTTTATTTTTTTTGAGGAGCATCTAGCTTGCTTCCAGGTTCTGGCTATTACAAATAATGCTGCTATGAACATAGTAGAACAGATGTACTTGTTGTGTTAATGTGCATGCTTTGGTTATGTGCCTAAGAGTGGAATTGCTGGATCATGAGGTAGACTGGTTACCATTTTCCAGAGAATGCTCCATAGTGATTTCCAAAGTGGCTGCACAAGTTTGCACTCCACCAGCAATGGAGAAGTGTTTCTCTTTCTCCACATCCTCTCCAGCATAAACTGTTGTTGGTTCTAACTTTATTTTATATAAGCTATGAATAACCTTTATAATGTGAATTATTTCAAAGTTCTTGACTTATTTTCTTACTCAACATGTGCTGTGTTACCACAGCATCCCTACCATGTGCCCTTAACTATCCTTGTATTGTATTTCTATCACATGCTATGCTATGTATGTCTTGATTGCAACATATACCTTGATAATGCTGTTCAGAACTTATATAAGTATACACATACACAACACACACACACACACACACACACACACACACACACACACACACACACATATATATATATAATATATATATATATATATATATATATATGTGGCTCTATTATTACGGAGAATGAAGCATTAGAGTCTACAACTACCACTTGGGGTACAAACTCTACTTCTGCATGATGCCCTACTTAAAAGATTACTATCCCACATATTAATATAACCTCTCTACAACTTTTACAGTTAGTGCTTATTTGGTAATCTCTTTCTTTGTTTGTAAAATTCATCTCTTTTAATCACTATGTACTCAGGCTTATTTTTATTAATATGTAAAATACTGTTTCATGAAGTGTCTAGTTCAGTTAAGCTTACTGTAAGGATTGATATCAGTCCTTCCAAAAATCCTCTACCAGAGCCCTCTCTTGGGGTATATAAGCAGTCTACCCAACATGCACCAGGTGAGAATGGCTAATTACACAGCTGATTTTCAAAG
Organism: Cricetulus griseus; assembly: GCF_003668045.3. Classification (NCBI taxonomy): domain Eukaryota; kingdom Metazoa; phylum Chordata; class Mammalia; order Rodentia; family Cricetidae; genus Cricetulus; species Cricetulus griseus. Next base: position 138,846,728 of record NC_048597.1, read on the forward strand.
CAGGTAGTCTTAGCTGAATCTCTATTACTAACTCAACTGAAAAAGCTAAGTCAGACATTGCCTTGACCAGCCTTTTTGTACTTACGAATAGCTTTTTATGTAGCTCCCTATCCAGAAAGGAAATAATTTAGACAGCTGAAGCAATAACTATTTTGCTAAACCGTGTAGAGATGAACTTAAGGCAATCTCATTTTTCCTGCTTTGATTGTGATCTCCGTGCCCTATGGGATAACAATCATGTGAGGATGATCAAGAAGGAAGAAGTGTAAGCCATTTGTTCCTAAATCATCAACACAGAGTCATCTACTTCCAAATTTACTGTAGAAAAAGGCAATCCCACTGTTAGTGTTGCTCCTAGTTCTAGCTGGCATGTCCCTAACTGACCCACATGTGCTCATTGTGTGTCTGCTACTCAGTCTCATCTCCAGGGAGCCAGATCAATGAAGAGGCAGAGGAGTTGTTTTCCTCACTGCTAGTCTGACCTCACTCTCTATGTGATTGACCTTGGATCAGACTGTTGTGTTCTTTAGGAAAACACTTTGGCAGAGCAAGGAAAAAAGAATCAATGGTCCTAATAAATTGAAGATGGAGATCCTAGCAAAAGGATGGAAAATAACAGTCCTAGACTGTCATTTTTGTGATCCCACTCCTCTACTTCACCCAATCAGCAATCAGACATTTATTTTCCCAAAATAGCTCTACTTGGATGTGTCTCCAGGTGACTAATCAAATCCCAGTTATTTCTTTATAACAAGGAACTAATTTCCCACTTCCCCGCCTAGTCCTGAGCCTAACAAGATACTTTCTTATGACACGGGTGGGGTTTGGGGAAAGTTTCTTCCTGTTCCAAATAAGGGGAGGGGTAATTTCCAATGAGCTTGGAGAGACTGCTAAAGGAAGCACTTCCATGTCATTTTCACCTCTAAATTAAAATATATCAGTTCTCAACACTAACACTCTCCCCTGAATATATTAAACCATACCAGGACCTCAAAATTGTATACATTTTTATCTGCAACATCTTATAATACAATTAGTATGTTAATTTCTCTCAAATAGATCTAGCTACAATGTTCACTCACACATATATGCTGCATACATGGAAATCCAGTTACTAAATTAAGATATCTCCAGGACACTAACTCTTCTAACTGCCAAAGAGATACAGGGACCCTAAAAGATATAGCCAATGATGAAGGGAGAAACTTCCAGAAGCTAATTCTCATGGATAAGACTCTTCTCTATCTGAAAGCAGAAGACAGTGGACAGCTTCTACTGTTGTAGAGGGAGTGGCCTCCCTTCAGTCCCTCAAGGAGTTGTAAGACAAAGGAGTATAACCATTTCCTCTTATTCCTGCATCCCTCACACCCTTCAGAAAAGCCAAAGACCTTTTGCATTGAAGGCTTGAGTATGCAAAGAGGTTCATAATTCTTGTTGTCAGTTGTATTTTTCTGATTTAGAAAGTAGAAACCATGGTGACTACATAATTCTTATATCTTGTTTTTGGCATAGAGCAAATATTTTAGACTTCATCTTGCAAAACTCAGGCAGGCCCTTAAGGAATGCTCCCTGTCAGTTCTTTCCCTGCAAAATATATCACAATTGGTCACTACATACACACTTGCTCTGATGTTGTCCATGAGAGAACCTGAGCATCTGCCCAAAGTCTACATTCCTGATATTTTTCAACTGTAAGCAGTGTGTTTGTGAGGGCTCATAAATCATTGCCATTCATAGAATACTTATCAAAATATCATTGGACTACAGTTTTCAGAGTCAATTTAACTTGACAGTGGAAAAAATATGACTGGGTAAATATATCAGAAAATTTAGTGAAAATTGATGGGCATGTCCTTCTGTATACTGTGAATATGTGTTTCTCTTATTGGTTGATGAATAAAGCTGTTTTGACCAATGGACAGGCAGGATGTAGCCAGGCAGGAAGTATAGGTGGGGCTACCAGACTAGGAGAATTCAGGGAAGAGAAAGGCAGAAAGGAGTCTCCAGGGAGACACCATGTAGTGTCCAAAGGAGTAACATGCCAGAGCATTACGGGTAAGCCACAGCCTTGTGGCAATACATAGTTCAATAGAAATGGGTTTTAGGCTGGGCACTGGTGGCACATGCCTTTAGTCCCAGCACTTGGAAGGCAGAGGCAGAGGCAGGGAGATTTCTGTGAGTTAGAGACCATCCTGGTCTACAGAGTGAGTTCCAGGACAGCCTCCAAAACAATACAGAGAAACCCTGTCTCGAAAAAAAAGAAAAGAAAAGAAATTGGTTTTAGACAATAAGAAGTCTGAGTCACCATCCAAACAGTGTATAATTAATATAAGCCTCTGTGTGTTTATTTGATACTGAAATGGTTGAGAGACTAGGCAGACCAGACCTCAGTCTTCAAATGGCACCCAATGTGGGGCACAAACCTATTACCCTAAAATGGAGCTGCAGTGGTCTTCCTAGTCTCACAATCTCATGCAGGCCATGGTGCAGAGATTCTACAGCATTTAGACTTGAACACAGCATGGCAGATTCCCACTGAGGTACACAGTGGCTGAGTCTCCAAGCCACAGAGCATGATGCATGGCAGATTTAGCTTTTACTCATACAAACAAAAGAGGTTTATGGACAGTGTGCTGCAACTGCTTGATGATGGGATAGATAAGAGCCAAGGCTATGAGCACAGCTCCCAGAGCTGACCATAGACATACTACCACCATTTTGTAAAGCTGAACTTGGTTTAGCCAGCAGCCAGCCACTGCTTTAATCTTAGCCATGCAACTTAGCAGGTTAAAGATATGTGTTCAGAAAAAGATAGAGATATACAATAAAGACAAATTAAGATAAACAAAAACCTCTAAATAGTATACAGTGTGTTCAAAAACATACATAGGCTTGGGAGAGAAAAGCAAAAGGATAGACAAAGTCTTTAAATGGAATAGAGTAGCTGGATATGGTGGCACAGGCCTTTAATTCCAGCACTCAAAATGCAGAGGCAGGTGGATCTTTGTGATTTCAAGGACAGCCTGGTATACAGAGTGAATTCCATGACAGCCAAAGATACACAGAGAAACCCCATCTTCAAAAGCCAAAAAAAAATAGAGTAATGAAATGCCACATAAAGATGGAAAATACACATAGTCTGGCTACTGTAAGTTATTGTGTTGTCTTTGAATGGTTTGATTGCTGAGGAAGGAGCCACAGCTGCTAAAAGACATTTGATTAGAAATGCTGTTGGGTTAACACAACATATATATTTTAAAAATGCCTTGACTCAAAATTTAAGACTAAGGACCTGTTACCTTGAAAAAGAGATTCTGATTTGTTTCCACAGAAGTTTAAAAGTTGTTGTATTCCTTCCAGACTAAAATGGTTTGAGCAAGCAACAACCCCTGAAGCAGTGGCCTAGGTGATCCAACATCCAAAGCAGCTGAGATGATGCAGCCTTGCAGACTATTATAACCAGGAGTTGGCAATGATTGTGGGTTTTCTCAGGGTACCCTTAGGATTGACAGTGCCTGCAAACAGCAGGAAGCAGTTTAGAGAGAACTATGCCCACATTCCCAATATTGTTTATAAATGTCATTTGCATTTAAACAGGGCTGCCTATAAATCGTTAATGATCACACTCAATCTCTAAAGAATACAAAGGAATATAATATAGAAATGAATACTTTGTGTTGGTATGGATTTTGGTTTATTAATACAAATTTAAGATCAATTTTGTTGCATGTATATTTCTACTCTTGTTAAGGTACTGTGTTTATACAGCTATTTTAAATATATAATGTATAATTAAATATAGATTATAGTTACCTATAATAGTCAAAACTTACAGTTGTGTTAGTTAGGCTTTCTAGATATGCAGAGATATATTTCAAATGGATAGGTATTCTTCAAAACCTTTCAAAGACCTACAAAATATGGCATTTAAAATGAGTTATTGGTGTTTTTCATGACAATGAGACACAATTGCTCCTGGCAACAGCAATTATGTCAGAGAGGAAGATGGGCATCGAAGAAACTCATTATGGAGTTTGCCTTCAATATGGCAAAACTGGCCTATTGGGCAAAGAACTGTCTTTGCCTCAACTACTTACAGTAAGCATGCTGTCCAAACTGGGCAAACAGGTTAAAAAGAAAAATGACTGCAGAACTTGTCAAGAAACAGAATGGTTCTTTGGGATTTCTACTTCACAGAAGAAAGCAACTGACAAACTTTGACAACACAAGACAAAATAGACCTTCAAATTTCTTACTTCTTTAAAAATTCTGCCAGACACTATGGCATATAGGCTGAAGATGGTTGTACCAATGTTACAGAAGAACTTTGGATGACTGTCCAAGCAGCGAGGTATCTCTGTCAATTCTAGAGATTATATATTATCCTTCTAGGGTCTTTAATGGAGTTGAAGGCAGATAGTTATGATTATGCTTTTCCTTAGTTATGATAATAGAAAAAACCTTTAAACTCACAAAGATAGGATAGGCGATAGAATATTTTCTTTAAATTATGCCTAATATTAATGGACTATGTGTTGTTAACTATAGTTCTTGCTTGATAACTGTTTTGTTATTTTTAATTTTACTATGTTAAAGTTATACCTTTTTTATTTAGACAAAAAAAGAGGAGATGGTGGAGGATGTCCTTCTGTATGCTGTGAATATATGTTTCTCTTATTGGTTGATGAATAAAGCTGTTTCAGCCAATAGACAGGCAGGATGTAGCCAGGCAGGAAGTATGGAAGGGGCTACCAGACTAGGAGAATTCAGGGAAGAGGAAAGCAGAGAGGAGTTTCCAGGGAGACACCATGTAGCCACCAAAGGAGTAACAAACATGTCAGAGCATTACAGGCAAACCATAGCCTTAGGGCAATACATAGTTCAATATAAATGGGTTAATAATTAAGAAACAGCTAACCAATGAGAAGCCTGAGCCATCATCCAAACAGTTTATAATTAATATAAGCCTCTGTGTGTTTATTTGGGACTAAATGGCTGCAGGACCAGGTGTAACAGAAACTCTCTCTTCAGAAATACGATTTTTAATTGTTGTTAAAAGCTAAGCCTGAATTTTGTAGCATTCAAGGCCATACACTCTAAGTGAAAACTAAGTTAAATATTAGATATGGAAGGAAAGAAGACATTCCTAACTAAGCATGCATGAACAAACCCATATATATGGTATTGGGGATAGAGTTTTGAGACAAGTACACCTGAAATCTCCTGGCCAGAATGTCAAAAAAATTCTGTAAACTTTATGAGCACAATTGGGCACCAATACCAAGAAGGATAAAAAGAATATGTTTTGATCCGTTATTATTATATCATTTTGTTGAGAAATTGTAAGTGATGCAATGTTTCCTGATATATGTAAAATGGAATGAAATAGAACTAAGTGACTTATAAAGAAATGGTTATAAAAATTATGGAGAAACCATAAACCATTCAAAATGATGATTTGTAGAAATGTTTAATGACATCAAAAATCAGTGAAATCAATATTAAGCCAAGTGAATAAAATATAAAACTGCACATGAACAATGACTTCAACTAAGTTCATTTAACTCATAAAAAAAGACTTGTTGAATTTGTACCAGGACAGGACGGAAGGTTTTGTCTTGCTGACAGTAGCATGTAGGGTTTTTCTCCTTTATTATCCTTTCAGAGATTATCAAATTTCTTTTTTTATCGGCTTTTATTAATTGTACAGGACAATGGGTTTCATTACAACATTTCATACATGTACACAGTATACTTTGAGCATCTTCAATTCCCTATCATTATATCACCCTCACCACCATATAACCTTCCACTTTAATATATTTATCTACATTTTTCTCCCCCCTTTGATTATTATTGCTACATCAGTACACAGATGTACACAACCCAATGAGTAATTTGGTGTTGCTTGTTTGTATATGGTTTTAAGGCTGAGTACTGGAGGGCTAAACCCTGGGGAAGATAAATATCCCTCTCTCACCCTCTGTAGTTCTTTGTCTAGGGGTGAGGCCTTGTGAAATTTTCCCGTCTGCATTGGGATGTAAGGTGATTCTGTCATTGTTTAAGATTTATTTAGGCTACCATATTCTTGAGAGTTCATGGGTGCCAATGGCCAATATAAAAGAAACACTCTGTCAGCCAAGATTGGCTCTTAAAATCTTTCTGCCCCCTCTTCCATGGTGTTTCCTGAGCCTTTAGTATAAGGGTTGTGCTATGGATGCATCAACTGAGGCCAGGAAGCATACAATAAGTTGTCTAAAATTTGACCAGCTGTGGCTTTCTCTGGTATGTTTGGTTGTGAGCCTAGCCTTTATTGCCTGAGCCATCTCTCCAGCCCAGCTGTGGCTTTCTCTATGGTCTCCACTGCTGCAAAAAAAGGAGCTTTGTGTGTGTGTGTGTGTGTGTGTGTGTGTGTGTGTGTGTGTGTATGTGTGTGTGTGTGTGTGTGTGTGTGTGTGTAAATTAAAAACAAACTTAACATTAGGCTTACAAAAATATCCTTCCTAGCCAGGACCTCTGAAAGTACACCTTGGATCATAAGTGAAAGGACTTTGAACATCAGATTCAACAAGAAGCTCAATCACCCCTTTCAAAGTATGTGCCATGTCTCACATAACTGTTAAACTGATAAAATTATTATAAAAATCAATCTTCACAACATCCCAGACATCTCAGTTCTGAGATGCAGCTGGGTGATAGTTGGACCTCTTGTCATGGCCACTCAATTTTCATTGATAAACAGAAGCCAGATATCTGTGTAATCCAATCAGAAACTTGTAGCCAACGTTGCACGCCTTCCTAGTCTTCAGGTGGTCATGTCCTCCTCTGAGTCCTGATCCATCCTAAGTTTCATTCTGTTCTCTTTCTCCTACACAGCCTACAGAAGATAAGTGGTCCTTTCTGTCTCTGACTCTGTCACATCAGCTTTGTCCTCTTGTCAAGGCCTTTGAGTCCAAGGGAAATACAGAAAAGTCATTTTAAATTAAACTGTAATACTTAGGTTCCTTGTGATTGATAATGTTTCTCTGAATTAGCCATGTAATGTTTCTCCAACAAGTATATACATGTTCCTATGGAAACATGCCTTGGATGAGGTTCTTCCATATCACATGAAATAGTTATGTATGTATGTATGTATGGATGGATGGATGGATGGATATGTGTATATGTATCTCTATATTAAGGAATATTACTTCAAAATAAACATAGATCAGTAAATGCATATATACACGTACATGCATACACACCTCTTGCATGCTTCAATATCATATATAAATATGTATATATTTAGATCTATACATATACATTTCCATGCTCAAGTCAGACCTGCAGATATTCATCTGTATGTACATGCTTCACTTTCCTGGCTGCAGATCCATAACACTTTGTGACTGAGTAGTTATTTTGAACAAAAGTTTCATTAATAAAACAAAAGCCAGACTAATGCACATGAGTTCAAGGCCTACAATATAATTACGAGTGTTGAGATTTTGACTCTGCCATTTGTTACTTTGGAAACAGTATTTAAATTCTTTGTCTATTTAACATGCGACTCATTAAATTATTTTTACTGTAGGCTTATCAGGAGGTACAACTGAATTAGCATAAAAATCACAACAGTTTCTGGGACATACCAAGAGTTTAATAAATGGTGTGTTTGTGTGTGTGTGTGTGTGTGTGTGTGTGTGTGTGTGTGTGTGTCCTCTGAGTAAAGTTTAACATGCAGCCAAAGATGACATGTTTATAGCTTTATGAATACCCTATGTACAATATGTCCTTCTCATACTCCTATGGTATAAAGCATAAAGCACAGATCTCCACAATAAAACCTGCTTCAAACACTAAGACAAACGTTCTGCCACCCTGCTGTCTACTACTGGGTCTGGTCTGTGGTTCAGCTGAAAGCTCTCCCATGAAAAGCTGTCTCTTTGAAGTAAGATAAACATGAAGGCATCAAGATATGAAAAGAATTTCCTCTCTCCTTAAAGGTCAGCTCACTCTTCTTGGTCTGTTGAGAATAGAAAAACCTTGCTTAATAAGAGATACCTAACGATGGGAGTCGGAGGCTCACAAAGAAACTAAGCACTTTCAAAGCTAATAATAATATTGAATAGGTCACAAAAAATCAGAGATGTCACATATTTTATGCTAGAAACTAGCCTTGGTGTTTTTATATTCCCAAGAAAAAGGCAATAATCTCAGCTTCCCAATTTGCTTTCATTTTAGAATTATAAAATGCCCATAGATCTAGCTACATCTGTGAACTTTAGAGAGAAACAAATAGGAATTGTGTTAGCAAAACATATTGCCTGTTTGAATTTTTTCCTTTAAGATACTTTTTATGGCCCAGGAGATACCTCAGTTAGTAAAGTTCCCCAATACACAGGCCAACACACACACACACACCACACACGCACGCACGCACGCACGCACGCAGGCACTAAAATGTAAGTCTAATGTCTTAGTGAATTTAGATTTCTGATCCTAAAAAGCACTAGTCTACTATGGAAGATGGTGGAAAAAAATAAAGTTCTTAATCTCCTTTTGACCCTACTGATGATGATCTTAAAACACAACTAATATAATTTATTACACTTACATGATTGGAGGGATTCCATACACCAAAACTGAACTTCTATAGAGTATAAATGGAAACTACAGTATAAAGCAGGAAGTCTCCTAGATGTGGATAACAATGGATTATATGCTTCAGAAGCATAGTGAGCTTAAGACAAAGCAATTACAATTAAACAAAAGTAAATATACATGAATTTGCAGAAAACTTCAAATAGCCTGATTCAGAAATGACTAGAATCCTATAGGGGAGGCCTTGGATCAGATAAAGTATATCACAGAAATAAACAATACATAAGGTCAAGAGTTTCTTTAAATGATCAGTATTCTCTGATGTTTGAAAACTAAAAACTAAAATTTCAAAGAACTACACATACACACATGCACGCATGTACGCATGCACACACTACACATGCAGTACACATGCACACACATGCACACACATGCACACACATGCACACACATGCACACACATGCACACACATACACAGTGGACCACAAAACCAAACAGGAACAAACCTACCCCCAGGGAACACATAATTTGTGGCTAAGAATAAGAAACTTGAAAGTAGACAAAAGAGGTAAAAAGTTACATAAATAACAACAATTGAGTTGCATCACATTTGTGGTCAGAGGCCATGGGAGTGGGAAGACAGTAGAATAACAATTTCAAAGTATTAAAAGCAAAAGGTGTTGGCTATCAGGAGCTCAACGTCACAAAATAGAAGCACAGCTATTTTCAGACGTTTTAAAGAACTACTAGTAGAACTTCAACCCACCAAAAGATTAAAGCAAATGGAGAGGTAAATAAGAATGTTTGGGGGGAAGAAAAGGAAGGGGGAACCTCAAAAATTAAAAGAAATAATAAAGAAATAAATGGAACTCTTTTTTTCTCTTAGAAGGAAGGTAACAGCGCATGGCAAGCTGAGCCAACACAAAGGACTATCAATTGGAGGAAATTATCACTCAACACTCATTAAAAGCCAAGAGGCTTAATAGGAGTGTATTCTCACAAGGCTCCTATATTGTTATTGAACTAATAACATTAACTGCAGATTCACCACACTGGCTTAAACATATGCAGTATAAACTTTAAAGAAACTAATAAGTAAAGCAAAAATGCATGACTGTAAGGACCTGGAGGGAAAGGAGGTAGGATAAATAGGTAGAGCCTAGCAGATTCCCAGAGCAGTGAAATATCACTGAAATGACATCAAAAAGGCATGCCATTATATGGTTTGTTATGACTTGAAGACTGTCTAACACTAAGAGTGACAGCTACTAGAAAGTGGCAGCTTCAGTTAATAGCAATATACCAGCATTAGCTCACTCTTCTGGCAAAGTGCCACACTAATGGCAGACGATGAGGAGAATTCCTAGGGGTATACACCTGTACTTCCTGGTCAGTTTTCTGAATCTAGAAAATAAAGACACTTTCATGGGGCTTTCACCTTTTGTAATCAGTTACAGTGCACTCCCCTTTCACTCTTCACAGCCCAGTGAGTTAATGATTGCTAATTTGATTCTAATGTCACAATTTATACCTAAAACATCCTCAGAAACTCCCTACCTTAATACATTTTTGAGCTCCTTGATAGTATCTATTTGTAGTTGTCTTCATTGGGTCTATGGTAACCAAATTCTTTATGTCCATTACTTGATTAGTCACAGAGAAGGAGAAAAGGTATCCCATGTTGGATTGCCCAAATCTTCCCTATGCCACTTGGTTACGAACTTCCCACAGATGGGAACCCTTATGGAGCCAGGTTGCACTTGGTTCTCTAATTAGGGATTTTAAGAGACCTATGTGAGATTAGGTTACGTCGACAATGTGCTCAGCAGTCAATATTTATTCCTCTGTACCTATTTTCAATTCTGCTTGCCAACAGCATTGTAATTGGTGGTTATATGTTATTTTTATTTAAATGTTACACAGTTTTGGTAATGAGCTTCAGCTATCAACTTGACACAAGCCCAAAGTCACCTTGGAAGAGAAGTGAAATTGAAGAATTGTCTCCATCTGGTTGACCTATAGGCATGACTGTGATACATATTTTGGATTGTTGACTGATGGAAGAGGCCAGCCCACTGTAGGGGCACCATCCATGAGCAGGTTGTCCTGGGCTATGTAAGAAAGGTAGTTAAATATGAGCCTGGGATCAAGCCCATAAGCCATGTTCCTCCATGGTTCTTGCTTCAAGCTCCCACCTTGGCTTCTGTGGATGATGCACTATTACTTATAAGAATGAATAAACCCTTCCCTCCTTAATTTACTTTTGGTCATGGTGCTTATCTCATATCTCAGCAACCTAAAAGCAAACTAGAACAGCTGCCAATAATTTTGGTTGCTAGGGCGTAAACATACTAAATATATCAACTATATATAATGATTAATTCATAGGAAATCCTTGGCTCATCCCCCTGCAAACTGAAGCATCTGACGTACATGTTTAGAGATGCTGAATCATCCAAACTTTTGCTTCTTGATTATTCTAGGACTCCACTCAGTGGAATCAGGCAAGGCATTCATTTTCAGGATCAGGACTACAAAACAGAAATAATGTGCTTTGCAAACACAGTTACAGCAGTTTTAACTACAACCATGAAAACAATGTTATATCATGTTAAGCATCCTTAACGGCAACCTGAAAAGTAAGTTACTATTCAATAAAACACAAACACTTTAGTTAAAATGACCAAAAGTCCAGTGGCTGGAAATGGTTATAATGTCAAATAAGCAGATACTCAGCAATAGAAATAACTAATTTCTAATAAGTGCAAATCACAGATACAACTCCTGGTCACTGAGTACACATAGAAGAAAAGAAACACTGATAGTCCACACAGTTTTTCCATTTTTTTCTCAAATTCTAACCTGTGGTCAGGGAATCACATCTCAGATTTTTAGGGTAGATATTGATGTCCTAAGAAAGATATTTAAGGAAATTTTCTAGTGAAATTTAATTTGATTTTTAAGCAGAGTCACATGTATTTTGTCAAAAAGAAAATTGATCCACATCAAGAGCAAATTTTACTTGATATGAGTTAGACCTTGAAAAACATTAATTAGAAAACAAATTAATAGTCTTGTTGAATTTTACTCCTGTGTCTGTCATTAGTGGACTGACTGGAGAAGTCTTCTAGATGAGCTGGTAGAACACAATAAGTCAAAAAAGACCTGTGCCAGCTATCAGTCTGGGGACCAAGAGCTCCCTGTCGTTCAGGTCAGCTGTTTCTGTGGGTTTCACCAGCCTGTCTGGACCCCTTTGCTCATCACTCATACTTCTCTGCAACTGGATTCCAGTTCAGTTCAGTTATTAGTTGTGGGTGTCTTCGTCTACTTCCACCAGCTGCTGGATGAAGGCTATAGGATGGCATATAACTCAGTTATCAATCTCATTATCAGTGGAGGTCATTTAAGGTAACCTCTCCTCTGTTGCTTAGATTGTTAGTTGGTGTCATCCTTGTAGATCTCCAGACATTTCCCTAGTGCTTGATTTCTCAGACCCCAGGAGCATGGGTGTCAGTGAGGAGACCTTGGAAATCCATGGTGCCTCCTGTAGTAGATCAGTACTTATCCCTAGCATAGGTGTGGACTTTGGGAGCCCATTCCACATAGAGGGATACTCCCTGAGCCGAGACACACAGGGTGGGCCTAGGCCCTATCGGAAAGGTTATGACAGACTCTGAAGACCCCCTATGGAAGGCCTCACCCTCCCTGGGGAGCAGAAGGAGTATGTGATAGGTAGGGTTTTAGTTGGGGGGGTGGTAGGGGAGGAGGAGAGGAGGGGAGGAGGGGAGAGAAAGGGAACTGGGATTGACATGTAAAACAGTCTTGTTTCTAATTCAAATTAAAAAATGAAAAAAAAAAAAAAAGAGGACTGTGCCTTCAGCTGAGGAATGCCTACTTCTAATGCTCATGCATGTCATAAGCAATGCTATCACCTGGTTCTGATCAAGAGATTATTCTTTCTGACAGTGGGTAAGATGACTGGGATGGCTACTCGTGTGTGTGTGTGTGTGTGTGTGTGTGTGTGTGTGTGTGTGTGTGTGTATGTTCTTTTTAAATTTTATTTATTTATTTATTTTACGTACAGACCACAGTTTTTCTTCCCTCCTCTCCTCCATTCCCTCCTCCCACCTCCCCTCTGCTCTCCATCCAACCCACCTCTATTTTTGTTCAGGGAAGGGCAGGCCTCCCATGGATATCAACAAAGCATGTCATATCAAGTTGTGGTAAGACAAAGCACCTCCCCTTGTATTAAGGCTGGGCAAGACCACCCAGTATGAGGAATAGGTTCCCAAGGTCCAGCCAAAGCATCAGGGACAGCCCCTGTTCCCATTGTTAGGAGCCACACAAATAGACCAAGCCATACAAATGTACCACATATGTAGAGGACTTAGGTCAGTACCATGCAAGCTCCCTGATTGTTGATTCCTACTCTGTGAGTTCCTATGAGCCAGGTTAGTTGTTTCTGTGAATTTTCTTGTGATGTTCTTGATTCAGAACCAGAGGGGTGATGGCTACTCTTGGTTATCAGCTTGACACACCTTGGAAGAACCTTAACTGAGGAATTGCCTCATTCAGTTTGCCTTTGGGCATGCCTGCAGAGCATTTCGATTATTCTTAATTGATGTGGGAGGCCCCAGCCCATTCTGGGCAGTTCCATCTCTAGGCTTGTGGGACTGGCTGTGTAAGAAATGTAGCCCAGAAGCAAGCCAATAAGCATCATTCTTCTATGGTTTATAATTCAAGCTCTTGCCTTGAGTTCCTGCCTTGGCTTCCAAAGATGATAGACTTTACTCTGTAAGTCAAATAAACTGTATATATCTCAAGTTGCAACTTTTATTTGGTCATGGTGATTTTCATGGCACCAGAAACCAAACTATAACAATGGTTAGAATCTAGTTGTCTGGTTACCTCATCTTTGGTAGACTGGTTAAGCTAAGCCACAGAACTGATAAAATACAAAACTCTTGTTTATCATGACAAATGTTTCCAACAACCACCCCCTTCCAAACCCCCATATTTCTTTCCTTTCCCCTTTACAGTATTCTCCCTCCCTGTCTCCCTTTATTTCCATATTTTTCAAGTTGTGTAATATGAAGCATATATGCTGTTGGATAGACTCTGTGTACCCACCGACCCTACATAGTGAGAAGGGTAATGAGATAGAGGAAAAAGACAGCCTTCTCACTCTATCTTGTCTTTTCACTCTTCCTATGCTCAGGCTGCGTTGTTTTTAGTAGGAAAGTAGTGTTAGCTAGGCTGGGCAGCTCCTGTACAAACCATGCTCCTCAGCATACATCTTGATGCTCCCAGCATTCAGTATTATTTGATGTCCTGGAACTAGGTTCTCTTTGGACAGGGGAGAGATGATAAAGCTAGGGGATTAAGAAGGTAGAAAACAGGATTCAGGGGTGACTTAGTTAGGGTTTCTATTGCTGTGAAGAGACAGCAAGTCTTGTAAAGGAAAACATTTAATTGGGGTGGCTTATGGTTCAGAAGTTTAGTTCATTATCATCATGGCAGGGCATGGTGGCATGCAGACAGACACAATGCTGGAAAAGGAGCTGAGAGTCCTACATCTTGATCCACAGGCAACAGGAAGTGAACTGAGTGTCACACTGAGAAAAGCTTGAGCAAAGGAGGCTTCAAACCCACCCTCACAGTGACACACTTCCTCCAACAAGGCCACACCTCCTAATAGTGCCACTCCATGTAAGTTTATGAAGGCCAGTTACAGTCAAACTACCAGAAGGGACAGAAACTAGAAGACGATTCTGGTACTATTGTATCCATTTAGATACTCTTTCACTTGGGAGGAGTGAAGGAGATGTGACTTCATTCATAGGTCCTGGCATTCTGACCTGAAGTAAAGTTATGTGATCAGGATGGGAGGGAACAAGGGTTACTGAACACCAGATTTGCTATGTAGAAAACATCACTACAAGTCACTGCTTTGATAAGATGTGATTTGAGGGGCCCTTGAGGTTCACTGCTACTATTCCTGTGAGCTGTAGTGTGACAGTGTTGGGAAGAGCATTTAAGCAATGGAGTCTAAAGCTTGATAAGATATCACAAGCCAGTAATCCCTGAGCTCTGATGGATGAAACAGGAGGATTACTGCAAGTTCAAGGCCAGCCTGAGTTTCATGATGAGACCTTTTTTAAAAAAATACAAACAAACAAACAAATACAAAGCTTTGCCTAATAGTTATTATCAGACTCCTTGCTAGTTCTTGCTAGAGTCCTGCTATGGATATTTTCCATTGTATTATTACATGTCTCTCTCTCTCTCTCTCTCTCTCTCTCTCTCTCTCTCTCTCATGTTTGTGTGTGTATAAATGCCATAGTTAATATTTGTAGTGTGAGAAGTCAATTTATCTCCTTCTATCATGTGGGCTTCAGGAATCCACAGGTGTGAGGTCAAGTACCTTTAGCAGCTATGCTATGCTTTGTTTTGCTTTTGAGTCAAAGTCTCACACTATAGCCCAGGATGGCCTGAATATATATATATATATATATATATATATATATATATATATATATATTCTAGCTAGCTTCAATTCTTTCACATCAGCCTCCCAAGTTTTAGTTTTACAGTCATTTACCACCAAACTCTGAAGTAGGCAGTTATAAAATCCTGAATTAAATGTCACCAGATCTTCCTATCTTCTGCTTTGAGATGCAATCACTTGCTCTTACACACTTCCAACATGGCTCTCTCATTTCATTGCCATAGCCTTATCTGGACTGACTATATCCAGAATATTGGCTTATTCAAAGAGTAAAGAAGTATGCAAGTATCAAAATAGTAGAGATTTTATTTTTCATTTTTAAAATATTATTAATATGTGTTTGTGCATGTCTCTAGTAGAGTTACCCATGGAGGCCATAGAGGGCATCATGTCTTTTTGAGCTGCAATTATAGGTGCTTATTAGCAGACTGTTGTGGGTACTGGGATCCCAACTTCTGTCTTCATAATTGAGTAGCAAGTGATCTCAACCACTGATCTATCTTTCTAGCCCCTGGGATTTCTTTAAAAGTAGAAGTACAGGGTAGGAACACTACAAGGGAGTGGTGGACATGAGTAAGTTTGCTCAAGATCCCAGGTTACTTCTCAGGACTTCTTTTTATGGATCTAGTGGGTGAGGAGTTTGTTGTTAGGAATAGAATATGGGTGGTTTCTTGTTTTTGTTGACAACTTTAGGTTATGTAAATGAGTCTTTGTTTACTATACATGTCATGCCCCATGATACAAGATATACACATGTTCATTAATGCATAGACATAGGAGAGTGAATAGGGTTTTTTTTTTCTAAGAGCTCATTCTGGAGGCAAAGTTTTCCTTATTGCCCATGAACCTAACATTGGTTCAGACTAATTTGGTTCATTGCCTCTTATTCCAAGGCAAGTTTAACTGCAAAGTAATCAGAAAGGGAGAGTTGGCTAAGATGGAGCTGATGTTGCTTGGTTTGGAATGAATTTATATGTGACTAATTGAGAGGCTAAAACTATCCCTGCAAACTGCTTGCCTCAACTTCATCCTGAGAGATTTTTACTCCCTGGTTGGATATGAGAGTTGAAAGATCAAAATCTGCTGCTGCCACTCTGCTCTATGCCACTGGTTACTGGTTAGTGGCATAGAGCAGAGTAAAACAGAGACAATTTGCTTAAAGTTGTAATGTGTCCCAAAGCCCTGCTGTAGGGCATTTTGGGAAACTACTCAGACTGCTGATTCAGGCCTCATTTTGCTTGTTTTGTTGTTCCTAGTGGTATTTATTTGTGAAGTATCTCTATTTAGACTTGGGCTAGAGAACAGATAGATACCATAAAAGTTTGTTTAGGGAAGGACCAAGAACATATAAGAGAATCAGGGAGCGTGGATACTCCCAAGGGACTGCTGAGAGTATCTCATCTTTCCAGCCTAGGGCTAAAGGCTGTTACCCAGGTTTCAACCAGATTTCTTCTCTGGAGGATATTCTTACATTTTGTTGGACTTTTCATATTTATTCATATAACAGCATTTCTATGTTACTTTAGAAAGTATGTCTAAGGCTTTGCCATGTGGGAGAACCATTCCCACAAGGGGCCCAACTGGATCTGAGCAAGATTCCCTGAGACTTTTGGCTGTCTCAGCTGACAGTTACTGTTGCATGCTCAATAATCCCCTCCTACTGCCAAGTCAACTTCCCTAAGCAATGCAGTTAAAGCTCTTCCCAGTGTAATGAAGAAACTACTCAGTTAATGATGATGTGTTCTTTTATATCTTGGAAATGTTAATGAAATATTTTGCAAAGTGATAGAAATTTCTGGTGCTGTATAACCTAGACAACATGCATATCTCCAAAAAGGAAGCAATATTAAATAAGTCTTTTGTTCATAAATCCATACAGGCCTTGTAGTAAATCAGATAGCTTAGGTTGCAAGTGGGAAATGTAAAATTCGGTTGTCTGTGATGCAGTGCAAGTCCAACTGTTTTGATAAATATTAAGTGCTTCTTTTGGGACCCAAGGCAAAATGACCATAACATATCTCCAAATCTGGCACAATATAGTTGACCTTTGTGCTGCTAAACTAGCACAAACTAAGGAAAAGATTGTTGGTTCTTTCACTGAGTCTGATTGTCTACTCTTTGTACATACAGAGAGTTCATCTTTTAGGGTCCCGTAGGAGCTAGAAAGAGCTACAGTAATAGTGAGGGGGAACAACTATCCTTGCTAGATTATTTTAATAAGATGGAATTTAGGATGGTTTAGGCGTAGGCTTGCCTCTTTCCTGTCTTTTCTTATTTCTGGATCTTTATTGTTAAAGACAGCAAAGACCATAAGTACCCATTCATTTATACTGGTTTTGGGTTCTATGTATACCTTTTGGAGCATTCTACTTGTATTGAGAATCAACTGAGTAATGAAATGCTATCTCTCCAGAGATGTCTTCCCTCAAGAGATTTGGGGCCAGTATTGATGTATTTACAGAAAGATACATCAAACCTGCTATAAAACATAGGAGAGTTTTTTCTGTTTCCTTGGGTGAGCACTCTGATTTTGTCATAATTGACCTGTGCAATTCTTGTTCTTTTTATTTTTCCAATAGACCCTTTTCATTCCCCCTTGAGTATTATAATCCCCATTAAGTGGTGAAAGGGTTATTGTTTGATATCCTAGATGGATGTTGTCTTTGCCTGTAACAAATGCCTCATCTGCCTCAATACCAGCTGTCATTATGTTTTATTCTTCATAGAAATACAGGAGTTAGGAAGAATCAACCTAGTGTCACTCTAGAACAGGCCAAAGGCTAAGGCAAAGTCTGGAATCTACTATAAAATTTACCTGGATACTTAGAATAGTCACCATATTTTTATTTGTACTGTCTTAGTTAGGGTTACTATTACTATGATGAAAAACTATAACCAAAACAATTTGAGAAGAAAAGGTTCTATTTAGCTTACACTTCCACATCCTAATCCATCACTGAAGGAAATCAAGACAGAGAGTCAGCAGGGCTGGAACTTGGAGACAGGAGCTGATGCAAAAGTTATGGCAGAGTGCCTTGCTCTCCATGTCTTACTCAGCCTGCTTTCTTACAGACCCCAGGACCACCAGCCCAGTGATAGGACTACCGCCAATGGGATGGGCCCTCCTTACTAATCATTAATTAAGAAAATGCTCTACAGGCTTGCCTACAGCTTGATCTTATGGAGGCATTTTCTAATTGAGGTTCCCACCTCTCAGATGCCTTTAGCTCCTGTGAAGTTGGCAAAAAAACTATCAAACACACATTGTTCAATACCTTCCACTAAGGTGGGTGCTTGTACTCTAACAGCCTCCTTCTGCCTGCCTCTCTTAGATGAAGGAACATTTGCTTTACCCCTAAGTTGAGTTTCCACTGAGAGTATACTGGAGGCAAGAGAGGACTGAAGCTAGTGTTCTTGAGATTCTGTAGAAGCATTAGGAGATGCCAAGTAAGGAAAAGGATATTGAATCTCTCAGAGGCAAGAGGCCTGCAGTGTGTGGAAAACCCAGTATGTCTCTTAACTTCTTTTGTTACTTTACTTCACTTGAGAAGAGAAATGTCTTGGTGGATGGCCATGAAAACCTGGTCACAAAGGATTTCCTATCATTTCTCTTACAGAAAATATTTACCTGGGGAATGGCATTATATTTGAACTGTCATTTTGAGGCCATTTCTCTGTCTTCCACTTAGTATTGAGGCCAGTATGTTATAGCAAAGCATGATGCACCTGTTCCTATGTTTGTCCAGGTCAATTTTTTTCTGGTTAAAAAGTACATTGGAGAAAGAAGCCTGGTGGAGTGGACAGGGATTTCCCTTTGAAAACATACAGGGAAAAGGAAAAGAAAACTGAAACTTGACTATCCCTGAACAGTATTCACTGAGAGAGAAGAGCACAGTGGATTTGGAGAACCTCAACAGGTATTAGATGCGATGCCTGGCATCTCTAGCTTAAGGTAAATACCAGTTCCTCTTTTAAATGGATTACCTACATAATTTATGTCCTTTCTTTGGCTGAGATACTCCGGACTGTGTGTAGCAGCTTTTAGTCTCCTTTCACTTAGAATTTTTTCTCCTTCTGTGAAAATCTTGGAGAGGTGTTAGTGCAAGCACTGAATAAATGCCTGAAGCAGAGTTAAGGAAGAGGTTTTTTATGGCTCATTATAAAGACAGTCTTGCTGCCAGCACCCCCTTGATTTTATTCCCACAAGACCAACTCCACCATCCAACCCCTCTCACCTCATCCTCCTCCCTGTTGCTAGCCCTTCCCACATCTCTGGCAGACTCCATAGGACCAGGTACAGTCCACACCAATCTGAAGAACAGGTGAGTAACTGGCCTTCCAGCTGAGCTGCCCCACACCCAGAACCTGATCCTCAGGACATATCCCTTGGCCCTCCCATCACCCATATCTCAGAAGCTTTACCAGAGGCCAGGATATACCAACAGCCCCCACAACACCAGTTGAGGAACCATACTGGACCTGAAGGCTTGACAGTCACCAGAACACTTGGCCACTTAAGCTAGAAAATCAGAGAGGAAACAGAAAACAAAAACATACAATTAGCAAAGACAAATGCAGGAACCAACACCTGGACCTATATTCATCACAAATCCAAATGCCTAAATGCCAATGTAGGAACATAATAAATAAGAGAAAGGGCAATATGGGACCACCCAGAAACCAACAATCCTACTACAGTGAGACTTGAACATTCCCATGTAGCTGAGGCTCAAGAAAACAACCTTAAAAATAACTTCATGAAGATGATAGAAGTCCTTAAAGAGGAAATGAAAAAAAAAAATCCCTCAAAGAAATTGAGAAAAAGACAAACAAGAAATAATTGGAGGAAATCAATAAATCCCTTAAGAATGCCAAGAAAAGAAACAGATAAAGGAAACTTTTTAAGACATGAAAGTGGAAATAGAAGCAATAAAGAAAACACAAATGAAGGGAATTCTGGAAATGCAAAATCTGGATAAGTAAGCATAAACTACAGTTGTAAGCATTACCAATAGAATGGAAGAGAAAATCTCAGGTATTAAAGATATAATAGAGGAAATAGTTTACTCAGTCAAAAAACAAAAACAAAAAACAAAAAATGTTAAATCTAAAAATTCCCTAACATCAAACATCCCAGAAGTCTAGGATATCAAACCTAAGAATAATAAAGAAGAAGGAGAGGAATCCAAGCTCAAAGACTCAGAAAATGTATTCAACAAAATCACAGAAAAAAAATTCCCAATCTAAAGGACATGCTTATATAGGGACAAGAGGCTTATAGAATATCAAATACACTAGACTAGAAAAAAATGTACCTATTCCACAGAATAATCAAAACAGGAACATACAGAATAAAGAAAGAATATTGAATGCTGCAAAGGAAAAGACAAAGTAACATACAAAGGCAGAACTATAAAAATTACAACCAACTTCTCAATGGAAACTCAAAGTGAGAAGAGCCTGGACAAATGACTTGTACACTCAAAGAGACTGAAGCTGCCAGGCCAGACTACTATATACCAAAAAACCCTTTCAATCATTTTTTACTAAGAAAACAAGATATTTCATGAAAAGTTAAATTTAAACATTATCTATCCACAAATCCAGACCTACAAAAGGTACTAGAAGAAAAACTCCAACCCAGGAAAACATAGGCAATAGATTAGTCCTCCTATTTACAAATGATAAACAGGCTGAGAACGAATCAGTGAAACAGCACCCTTTATAATATCCATGAATAATATAAAATATCTTGGAGCAACTCTAGCCAAGCAAGTGAAAGACCTGTATGACAAAACTTCAAGGCTTTGAAGAAATAAACTAGAAAAGATAACAGAAGATAGAAAGATCTCCCATGCTCATGGATCAGTATGATTAACATAGTAAAAAAAATGGCCAACTTACCAAAAGCAATGTACAAACACAATGCAATCCCCATCAAAATTCTGACACAATTCTTACAGATCTTGGAAGAATAATATGCAACTTCATATGGAAAAATAAAAACCTAGGATAGCTAAACAATCCTGTACAATAAAGAAAGCTCTGCTTCAAGCTATAGTGATTAAAAACAACATGGCATTGCCATAAAAGCAGGTAGGCTTATCAATGGAATTGAATTGAAGACCCAGACATAAATCTGCACATCTTGTTTTCTACAAAGAAGCCAAAATTATACAATGGGAAAAAAGCATCTTCAGCAAATGGTGCTGGCATAACAGGATGGCAGTATGTAAAGGAATGAAAATTGATCCATATCTATCAACCTGCACAAGTCCAAATGGATCAAAACCTCAACATCCAATTACACTAAACCTGAGAGAAGAGAAAGTGGAAAATAACCTTGAATGCATTGGCACAGGAAACAGTGTTCTGAATAGAACACCAGTTTGCACAGATGCTAAGATTGACAATTAATTAATGGACCTCATGAAATTGAAAAGCTCCTATAAGGCAAAGGATACCATCAATAGAACCAAACAGCAGCCTACAGAATGGAAAAAGATGTTCACCAACCCCACATCTGACAGAGGGATTATAGCCAAAACATATAAAGAATATAAGAAACTAGACATCACAGAAACAATTAATCCAATTTAAAAATTGGGTATAGATCTGAACAGGGAATTCTCAACAGAAGAATCTCAAATGGCTGAGATACGCATAAAGAGTGTTCAACATTCTTAGCCATCAGGGAAATGCAAATAAAAATGACTCTGAGATTCCATCTTATATGTGTTAAATGTCTAAGATCAAAAAACACAAAGGACAACTTATGCTGGAGAGGATTGGAGCAAGGGAAACTCTTACATTGGTGGTGAGATTGTAAACTTTTATAGCCCTTTTGGAAATCAATATGGCAGTTAGTCAGAAAATTGGGAATCAGTCTACCTCAAGACCCAGCTATCCTACTCTTGGGCAGATACTCAAAGGAGGCTCAATGATACCACAGGAACACTTGCTCAACTATGTTGATATAGCTTTATTCATAATAGCCAGAATCTGGAAACAACCTAGATGTATCTCAAGTAAAAAAGGGATCAATAAAATATGATATATGTTTACACAGTGGAGTGTTGCTCAACTGTTAAAAAAATGACATCATGATATTTGCAAGCAAATGAATGGAAATACAATAATAACCCAGACCCAGAAAGACAAACATGGTATATACTCACTAATAAGTGCATATAAAAGATAACCATGCTACAATCCACAGACTCAGAGAGGCAAGATAACAAGGAGGGCCTAAAGGGAGACATATGGATCTTCCATGAAAGGGAAAATAGAAGAGATCTTATGAGTGAACTGGTGATTGGTAGAGATGGGAACATGAGGATCATGTTGGAGGTGAGTGGAGGAGGAGAGTACTAAAAGAGATGACTGGAAATGGGGAGCATTTCAGGGTCAGATTGAAATTTAATGCATGGGAAACTCCCAGGAATCTACAAGGATGACCACTGCTAAGACTCCTAGCAATAGTGGATAATTAGCCTGAACTGGCATCTCCTTTGTCCAGGTAGGACGTCAGTGGAGAGATTGGAACACCAACCCACCCACACAGTCTTCAACCTACAGTCTGTACTGCTTATGGGATGTGCAGGGGAGGGAGGGGGAGTGGTAAAAAGCTTCTTGGGCAACCAATGACCTGTTCAGCCTCAGACCCATACCACAATAGTGAGCCCACTGCTGACACTGCATGGGTGGCCCAGAGACCTAGGATAGAACCAAACTTTACAAGAGAAATAAAATTGTCAATGATACCTAACAAATTTCTGTTACACTCATAGATTGATGCCTAGTCCAATTGTCATCAGAGAGGCTTCATTCAGTAACTAATGGAAACAGATGCTGACACACAGCCAAATATTAGGCCAACCTTATGGAATGCTGCTGAAGAATGGGAGGAAGTATTGTAGAAGCCAGAGGTGTCAAGAACATCACAAGTAAACCCACAGAATCAACTAACCTGGGCTCATAGGAGCTCACTGAAACATAACTGACAATCAGGGAGCCTGTATGGGACTTACCTAAGCCCTCTTCATATATGTGACAGTTGTGTAGCTTGGATCTTCTTGTGGGACTCCTAACAGTGGGAGCAGGGGCTGTCTTTGACTCTTTTGCTGACTTTTGGAACCCTATTCCTCATATTGGGTTATCTTTCCAAGCCTTAATACAAGGGGAGTTGCTTAGTCATACTGGAACTTGGTATGCCATGCTTTGTTGATATGCACAGGAAGCCTGCCCTTTTCTGAACAGAAACAGAAGTACAGTAGATGGAGAGGGGACTGGAGGTGAGAGGGGAGAGACTGGGAGGAGAGGAGTGTAGGGAAACTATGGTCAGTATTTAAAATTAACAAACAAATTTAATTAATAAAAATAATATAGTACTGGCTGGTCATAGGTCTAATTGAATAAATTGAGCAAGTCCCGAGATCTGATGGTGCTTTCCTACTCAGGGTCTGGGTAGGAACTGAGAAAGGGATAATTCATAAGATGTTTCATAAGCTTTATCAATTTTATAAAAAGTTTCCCCAAAGTAGAGAAGTATTGCTCCCCTAATTATGCTAGATTAAACTGCAACACAGAAGGTTATTGTGTCATTCAATCTAGGGAGCACCTTTGTCTTGGGAGATAAGGTTCCCAGAATGTAAGTGTGAAATGCTTGAAAAATTCAACTCAAGAAAATGAGAACACAGACTACTCATGGTGGCCATTTAAATATTGACCTGATGAACAAAAGGATTTGTTTTGCTTTGGAATGGACCTAATTTTCTCAGTTTCAAGATGTAGTTATCCTTCTAGCAGTGGAGACCATAATGGATTTTAACTGTCCATCCTGTGTCTGCAACAGAGCATAGAGGTTTTAAAAGGAGACAAGCAAGTTTAAAAAATAGGTTAAAAAGTTTTTATAAAGTAGAAAAGTAAAAATAGTAAAGGAAAAATATTCAATTAGGATCTGGCCTCTGGGCTGAATTGTCTGTCAAGGCATCAAGGGTCACTCACTGTCTGGACATTTTGTGGAACCGTTCTTATTCAAAGAATTGGAGAAATACAAACAGCAAAGTAGAAAAGATTAATATTTAAAATCAAAAGTATAATATAGGCATACTGCCAGGCAGTAGTCAGGATTGCCCCCAAAAGATTATTCTGGAACATTTTGCCTTATGATTCAGTTATCTAAAACTGGTTCACACTGGGGAGAAGCTTGCTATCTGTAGTTTCAGAATATGTTTAATCTTTATCCAGAAACTAAACACAGAAGGGAAGTTGCCAGTAGAGCTAAGTGCAACTCATTTTCTAGAAAGTTGTGTGTGTACCACAATGAAGAGCTACTATGCTATCCCCCAAACTGCTGACAACAATGTGATGTAACTTAGTACTATGCCCTCCCGCATCAGAATCACATTTGTGTAATTCTAAAACTCTGATCTAAGTAAACCTGTACTAGGTGCTTGGTAATAATAACAAAGTTAGCTAATTCCCTCATCTTCTGTGAACACTGTATCCACTCTTTCTTCATTTAGCCATTGTGTAAATTGGCCCTTTGCATTTTTACATTATGTTTTTTTTTCAGTGCCTTAGTATGTTGATTCAAAGCACAATTCTCAGTTCAAAGAGTTATGTTTATTCTTGTCCAGATATAAGTAGCAATGACTTAAAACATAAGTTCTTGAACAATGTGTTCAATCACAGAAGTGGTTCCTGGAGATTTTGTTAGTTATAGAACAAAGAAAGTGGTAAATCAAGTAATGTACCAAGTACATCAGTAAGGATCATAGGCAGTTGAGTTAGTAAAGCAAATAGAAATTGTGTTCCCTCGAAGCTCCTATCTGACATACCTAGCTCTGGGGCTGGGAGAAGATCACATCATGCTCTATTAACAAACTCTAAAGGTTTTGCTTGATAGGAAAAAGGATTTTGTGTAACACACAGAAGTATGTAATTAATGGATATTTAGGGAACTAAAAATAATTTGCCTCTATTTCTGTAATGTTCTAACTCTTCATGATAATGAAATTCTAGTTAGTCATTCACCCTGTTAGAATTCAAGATCAGTTTTTCTTCTAAGCTCCTAGAAATTTCAGGTTACAAATACATACGCTGCTCCTTAAAGATCAGTAAGTCCAATACACTTTCAAGTTCATATAAAAACCTCAACAAGACTGTTTATGGATAGGAACAAAATTGTTCTGAAATCTACATGGAAATTCTTATGTTCCTTCAGTGACAGTGAGAAACCTCCCTAAATATGTTGATACGAAACACAGCTCTCACTCTATCAGTCATGAATATATCACTTTAACCTCTTCTCAGAAACAATGAAATTTATTATTTAACATATTTCTAAGTATATAAGGTAGGTATTAGGACAATAAGACAAGAAAGGGAAAGAACAGGCATGCAGATGAGAAAGGAAGAAACACAGTGATTTATTTTCCTCAATGGGAAAACCCAAAGAATCTAAAACCCAGACAAATAACATCCCTCAGAACTAAGTCCAACAGGTTTTCTTTTTTTGTTATTCAAATTTCACAATTCATATTTCATGATTAATATTTCCTAATTCATATTTCATATCTCAGACTTCATATTTCATACCTCATAATTCATAATTTGTAAAGCATAATTCATAATTCATAATTCACATCTCATATTACATGCTTCATAATTCATATTCCATGTTTTATTTTTCATATTTCATAATTTATATTTCATATCTCATATTTCACATCTCATAGTTCATAGTACATGATACATGATTCATGCTTCATAGTTCATAGCTTGTATTTCATATTTTGTAATTTGGAAATTTGTAATTTAACTCATAACTCATAATTTAATGCATATTTCATAATTCATAGTTCATAACATATTTCATGTTTCAGATTCATAATTCATATTTCACATCCAATAGTTCATAATACATATTTAATGATTAATATTTTCTCATTCATGACTCATATTCATATTTCATATTTCACACCTCATATTTCACACCTCATATTTCACACCTCATATTTCATAACACATATTTCATAAAACATATTTCATATTACATATCTCACATTTCATAACTCATATTTCATGTTTCATATTTTATAATTCAGATTTCCCATCTCATCTCATATTTCCATCTCATATTTTTATCTCATATTCATGACTCATATTTCATGATTCATGTTTCATAATTCATGATTCATAATTCATATTTGATATCTCATAATTCACACCTCATATTTACAACTCATTTCACAAATCATATTTCATATTTAATATCTCATATCACATCTCATGGCTCATAATTCATAATTTGTGACTCATTTCACATTTCATGATTCATATTTCCCTTTTCATAATTCATAATGCATACTTCATGATTTAAATCATATTTCATAATTCAGTGTTCATGATTCATATCTCATACTTCACACCTCAAATTTCATATTTCACATTTTGTAACTCATATTTCATGTTTCATATTTCATAATTCATATTTCATACAACACATTTCATGATTCATATTTCATAATTCATTATTAATATCTCATATTTCATAATTCATAATGCATGCATGCATGCATGGCCATATCACCCTGAACGCGACCAACCTTACCTGATTACCAACAGGTTTTCAATGTCAGAGACCAACATATGAAAATTAAATACATGTCAGTATACTAGAAAATGCTTATAATCAAGTTGTAAATGAAATGATATAATATATTCTTTAAAGCATGAGCTACATGGGTGTTAATATTAAAATGGATGTACACAAATTGTATTCTGAGAATTATAGAATAATCACGGAGAGGTTAAAAATCTAAACAAATACAGATATGCCTTATTCTCTGATTAGACAAATTAGCAGAGTAAAAATTTCATTTTTTTCAAATTGCTATACAGTCTTAAAACCTTTTGTATAAAAATCTCAGCAAGATTGTTTATGGATAGAAACAATATTATTCTGAATTGTACATGGAAATATAAGATAATAAAAGAGCCAAAACATGCTTAAAGTAGAATAAATTGGAAAGACTAATCTCACCTAATATTAGTATCTATGCATCTACAATAATCAAGACAGTCTAGTACTGACAGCAGAATGTTAAATGACATGGAAATGAAATTACACAAATATGCCCCCGCCCATTTATTTTGCAAAGATGCAAAAGCAATTCAGTGGAGGAATAATAAATTTTCCTCATTTAAACTTCCATATCTAAAATATTTGCACTGCAAATGTCCATGTCAAGACCTGACATACTTTGGATACTAAATATCCCCAGAGAAACATGCATTAAATATTTAGTACCCGAGGTGATAGTTAGGATGTGGCTTGGAAAGGAATATGGACTCCAGCCTTCTCATTCTCTTAGATTTCTATCATGAGAGGAGCCCCTCTCTCCCAGCAACAAGAGAGATTCAGTTCTCCACAGACTAGCAGCCATGAACTTCACACTGAAGCCCTGGTGGATAGTGAGACCTGTCTCCACACTGTGTGTATTCTAAAGCCCTGTTGGACAAGGAGATACACTATACTAACCAGGGTCCTACCCTGAGCTACTGGTGAAAGGGCATATTCTCTATTAACCTGCTGAAACTCTGGCAGGAGGGGCAAGTTTCTGAAGAGAAACACCTGTGCCCCCACCCCTTCAGTTTCATACACCACTGTTGTCACTATCAATCTTAGTGTATGTCACAGGCATGGAGGAGTCAGAGCCTGAGGTGGGATGCCAGGAGGGAATGATCACCCAAAAGAATTCTTCTGTATGCCTACCAAAGGAACAGAACCAGGGACAGAACTCTTTCAGGCTAGGGGCAGGCTGGGGTTGACCTTGCTTCTACCCACCCACAAAACTCCTGAGACTGTTTCTTCCTTTGATAGTGAAAGGTCCTTAATTGTAATGGAGCATGCAGGAAACGGCCCCCTACATATCCCCCTTTTTTTATTAATTAATGAAAAGGCTTTATATTTTTATAAGCAAATAGGTCACCCATATGTTGAGGGATAGAGGTAGAGGTTGAACCTTCCCAAATCAAACATTAAGACTGTGTACAAGAGTCGCCATCAGGCTGTTAGCTTGACCGGAAGCGCTCTCGACCTGTCCTCTGCCGTTTTTCTGGGAAAGGGATTCTCGGGCAGGTAACCCTTATGCAGGTCAACGTACCTCTCAGAGAAGCCTGCATACTAGGCAACTCTGTGCGATGCCTTTGCTCAGCATCCCTCATTGGGCTGCTCAAACCAGACACTCTACCCTGTGCAATGAGCCTAGGCTCCGGGTGTGCAAGAGCTGTCTGGCCAGGCGGCCTATTGCTTAAGCATTGTTAGCCAAAATATAAGCGCTTGGGCGATCTCTCTTTAGTTTTGAGCCTAGAGCTTACATACCAGCCAAAAGTAACATCAATCCGCAAACGGCTGCATCAAACAATCCCACCCCCACCCCTTTAGCGATACAATCTCTCCGCCAAGGACAGGAGTTAATCTGGATAACAATAGCGGCTCTCAACTCCCGGGGAGAGGGTGGAGTTCCGACTTTTGAAGGTCCGAAGGGACTCTTCGGGTTGAGTCTTTCTGGGATCCACAGAGGATTTTCTTCATCCTGTGGAAAAAACACAATAGCTCCCCTGGATCTTATGAGAATAGGATCCGGGCCTCTCCAAAGATCAGTTAAGATATCTTTCCATTTTACCATTTCCTTTTGGCCTTTTAGGTTTTGAGGTGAGACGCTTGGCCGCGGTATGGCCCCCAGCGTTAATGTTTATGAGGCTTTAAAGCCACAGGCATTCCAGGCCTAATATGCATGGCCTTTTCCCCTATCAAAGACTGGGAAAGCCATCTGTAATTTTTTCCGTTCCTCTGATGGTAAAAAGGAGTCGGTACCAAATAATGGGGGTGCTGATAGAAGTACACCCGCTGAATTAACAGGCGATAGCCTCATATTTGCCTTTATTCTTGGCAGCCGATATCTATTGGGGTGGTATCTGTCCTCTCTATATCGTGCTGCCTCCTCCTCTAGCTCCGCTTCCTTGCTAGAGTCTAAAATCTCAGAGTCTGAGCTGCTCAGCTCCAAGGCCTCTAGTTTCATTGTAGGGCAGAGGCTAGGTTTTGAGTCTTTATTTCTCTTAAATTTACCGGGGTGTGACCGGTTATCTCCTATTTTCTCTCCCTCCTTTTTTGTTTCTTTTTCATCTAGCTGAGCTGTTTTCTCTAAAACTTTATCTCTTGAGCTTTTAGAGTCATCAGAGCTATCAAGATTTAAAGCTTTAAACTTACTTACAGAATCATCTAACAAATTATTCACTCCCTTGTCATTAGACATCCCAGGAGGTCCCTTTTTCTTATTTGTTGTTTTTCTTAACAAATTACTCACTCCCTTGTCACTAGACATCCCGGGAGGTCCTTTTTTCTTATATTTTATTGTTAGGCGCGCCCCATCTCTCACTACATTCGGTTTCTGATATGTAATTCTGGACTTCTTTAAGATTGTTACAACAGTGAGAAAAGTCAAAATAGCTCCTAGTAAAAGCATAGAAGCCTCTATATTAACCTCCCAAAATAGCAACATTCCCAAGCCAAAGTCCAGAAAAAACATACCTCTCCGAATTTACCACCCTGCAGTTCTGAATCCGCCTTGTAGCCAAGGGGTCTCCGAGGTGCCGGTGATGTTAAGCTTCCCGGGTTTCGGCACCATATGTCCCGCGCACACTGTATTTTCTCGCCGGCAAGAAATACACGCAGGACACTCGGATCCTTCTGCAGACAAGCTTTAATGCATCTTGAGAGTTGGGAGAGAGCATAAGCTTACCAGAGCGGAGACACTGAACTAAGAATCCCTTTCCTTAAATAGGCTGGCAAGCAGCCGCCTGGGACATGTTACCCTATGAATGGCTTCAGCTCCTCAGGCCAAATGAGCCACGGGATAGGCAGAGATCAAAGGAATGGAGATTACCCAGCGCCTGTGAAGTAATTTACATCTTGGTGTCTTTAGGCACCATTATTGTAATGGAGCATGCAGGAAACGGCCCCCTACACTTAATCACCTGTCTTCTTCAGTTAAGACTTGAAAATAAACTGTCTCTGTAGCATATAACAGAGATGATAGAGACAACCTGGGACCCTGGTTTCCCCCTAGAAGAGGATTCTTTATCTCACAATTAACTACATGCATTCTAATCTTTGTCTTGTGACTTTCTACACATTTTAAGATGTCTACATGCATAGTGGGAGAGAAATTCATCTTCTCTGACTTCTAGTATGACCAAATCGTAAATCTCTCTCTCTCTCTCTCTCTCTCTCTCTCTCTCTCTCTCTCTCTCTCTCTCTCCCTCTCTCTCTCTCTCTCTCTCTCCTTCATGTTCCATATTTTCTTCATAATATGGGGAAACTGGGGCAGTGGGTTTCTGGACCTGAGTGCCTGGTGAAATTCTCATTATCTTTAATTTTAGCTTCTTTACTTGTATGTGATATTTCAAGATTCACTTTATGATTTGCACTTTTCTGATGGCCAGTTGTAATAAACATCCTTAGCTCTTCATGGATTCATCATTTTCTTTTTCATTATAGTGTTACCCTCTCTCAAATTCCTACTAAGACATGCAATAGTAGGTCCAAAAACCAAAAGACCAAACAATCATGGACTCAGATTTTGAAAACTATCAGTTAAAACAACTCTTCTATTTTTATAATTTAGTTCCCTGGGGAATTTTATTATATTGATATAACTGGAGGTTTAGTAATTTAGCCTAGCTCTGGAAGTTCCAAAAAGGTAAAGTTGGTCACTGTTCCTAATATATCCAGTACAGAAATGATCAATGCTAAAAAGGAGGAGCACATACTGCATTGGAAAGAGGAAGAAATAGAGACATTCAACAACCCCATCCATGTTCAGTGAGAAACACACCTAGGTGGTATTGAGCAAAAATCTGACTCAAAGAAACAGAAACAGAAAATGAAAGCAGAGATGCTATACTTTCATTTTGCTCTTAATTACTTTGTGGCCCCAAGTCAAAAGTCTTAGGCTTTTTAGCATAAGTAGTTTCCTTAACTCTTTCATCCTTCTCCATATATAACACTCTGACCTACAGTTTTCCCTCCCACCCCTCTCCCTAGCTGCCACCCCACATCCCCTCTTTCCCAGATCCACACTCCTTCTACCTCCCCTTGGAAAAGAGTGGGCCTTCCAGGGACATCAACAAAACATGTCATAATATACTACTATAAGACCAGGCACATACCATCACATCAAGGCTGGACTAGGCAAGCCAGCAGGAGGAAAATGGTCCCATAAGTAGGCAAAAAAGTCAGAGACGGCCCTTGCTCCCACTGTTAGGATCCCACAAGAACACCAAGGTATCAGCCATAACATAAAATATTGAGGACCCAGGTCAGACCACTCCAGGCTCCCTCATCTCTGTGAGAAACTCCTGAGTCTTGATCATTTGATTCTGTGAGCTGTGTCCTCATGGTGTGGTTCCTCCAATATTTCCTTCCCATCCTCTACAAGACTTCCTCAGCTCTGTCTAATATTTGGTTGCGGTACATTGCATCTGCTCCCATGTGTTGCTGGATGAAGTCTCTTTGATGATGATCCTCTGGTCCCAGAACACTCTTCAGGGAGGACAAACAGCAGGGACAAGGTTTTGTAACTGGGTTGGTGTCTCAGTCACTCCACTTGAGGCCTTGTCTGGTTACAGAAGATAGCCAGTTCAGTCTCCCTGTCCCCCATCACTAGGAATCATTGCTATGGTTACTCTTACAGATTCCATGGAGTTTCCTTTGCATTATGTTTCAACCTTGCCCCAAATGCCCCCTAATTACAGATTTTTCTCCCAGAGTTTACTCCACTCCCATGTCAGTTGATCCCTTCTGTTCCCAACCCCACCTGCCCCCAGTCCACCCATGAAATCTATCCTATTTCCCCTTCTTAGGGAAGTACTTTAGTTTCGCATTAAGTCATCCTTGTTATTTAGCCCCTCTGGGTCTGTAGACCCTATAGCATGATTATCTTTTACCTTAACAGCTAATATCCATTTTAAGTGAGCATACACAATGTTTGTCTTTCTGCATCTAGGTTACCTCATTCAGGATTATTTTTTCAAGTTTCAGCCATTTGACTGCATATTTCATGATATCATTGTTTTTAAAAGCTGAGTAATACTTCACTGTGTAAATGTACACTGTTTTATATGTTCTTCAGTTGAGAGACATCTAAGTTATTTCTTGTTTCTAGTCATTATGAATAAAGCTACTATGAACAAAGTTGAGCAAGTATCCTTGCAATAGGGCATATACTGGGTATATGCCCAGTAGTGGTATAGCGAGGTCTTAAGCTAGATTCATTCCCAATTTTCTGAGAAACTGCCATATTGATTTCCAAAGTGGCTGTACAAGTTTGCACTCCCACCAGCATTGTAGGAGTGTTCCCTTGCTCCATATCCTCTCTAGCATGAGCTATCACTTGTGTTTTTACGTTTTAGACATTCTAATAGGGGTAAAATAGAATCTCAAAGTCTTTTTGATTTACATTTCCCTGAAGGATAAGCATGTTGAACATTTCTTAAGTGTTTCTCAGCCATGTGAGATTCCTCTTTTGAGAATTCTCTGTTTAGATCTATACCCCATTTTAATTGGGTTATTTGGTTTTGTGATAATTAGTTTCTTGAGTTCTTTATATCTATATTGGATATTAGCTATCTGTCAGATGGAAAGTTGATAAAAATCTTTGCCAATTCTGTAGGCTGCCTTTTGGTCCTATTGATGGTGTCTTTTGCCTTACAGAAGCTTTTCAGTTTCACGAGGTCTCATTTATTAATTGTTGATCTTGTGCCTACAATATTGGTATTCTGTTCAGGAATTATTCTCCAACACATTCAAGGCTATTTCTCTTTCTTCAGGGTTAGTGTATGTGGTTTTATGTTGAGGTCTTTTGTCCATTTGAACTTGAGTGTTGTACAGGGTAATAGATATGGATCTATTTGCATACTGACATCCACGTATACAAGCACCATTTGTTGACTATGCTTTCTTTATTCCAGAGTATATTTATGGTTTCTTTATTAAAAATCAAGTGTCCATAGGTGTGTGATTTATGTCTGGGTCTTGAATTGAATCAAAATTCAATTCCATTGATTAACATGTTTGTTTTTATGTCAATACCACATGGTATTTATTATTGCAGGTCTGTAATGTAGCTTAAAATTAAGAATGGTGACAACTCTAGAAGTTCTTTTCATGTATAAGATTGTTTTACCTATCCGGGTTTCTTTCTATATTAAGATGAGTATTGTTCTTTCAAATTCTGTAAAGAATTATATTGAAATTTGAAAGGGAATGCGATGAATTTGTAGATTGCTTTTGGTGTGATGGCCATTTTTTTGCTATTTTCCAATTTTGTGGAGTATGAGCTATTGAAGTGTGTCCTAATAATTCTTCAGATTTCCTAAGTGTTTGTTGTTATGTCACACTTTTGGGTTTCTGATTTTGTTAATTTGGATATTCTCTTTGTCTTATAGTAAGTTTGGATGAGGGCTTGTCTATATTATTGATTGTCTCAAAGAACCAGCCTTCCATTTCATTGATTCTTTGTATTGTTGTCTTTGTTTCTGTTTTATTAATTTTAGCATGCAGTTTGCTTCTTTTTGCTCTAGAGCTTTCAGATGTGCTGTTAAGTTGATAGATATCTCTAATTTCTTTATGAAGAGATTTGGGGCTATAACCTTTCTTCTTACCACTGCTTTCATTGTGTCCCATATGTTTGGGTGTACTGTACATTCATTCTCATTGAATTCCATGAAGGCTTTTATTTCTTTCTTTATTTCTGCCTTGACCCAGTGGTGATTCAGTAGAGAGTTGCTCAGTTTCCATGAATTTGTAGGCTCTCTGTTGTTTCTGATGTTGTTGAAATATAGCTTTAATCTGTTGGTGGTCTCATAGAAGTTTTTGTTTTTCAATTTTCCTGTATGTGTTGAGACTTGCTTTGTGACTGAGTAGGTGTTCAATTTTGGAGAAAGTTCCCTGGGGTGCTGAGGAGAAGGCATGTTTTTTGGATGTTAGGGTGACATGTTCTGTAGATATCTGTTGGGTCCATTCGGTTCATAATTTCTGTGAGCTCCAGTATTTCTCAGTTTAGAGTTTGCCTCAATGACCTGTCTGTTGGTGAGAGTGGGATATTAAAGTCTCCCACAATTAATGTGTGAGTTTTGCTGTGTGATTTAAGCTTTAGTAATGTTTCTTAGATGAATGTGGATGCCCTTGGATTTAGGACAAAGATGTTAAGAATTGAAATGCCATCTTGATGGATTTTTCCTTTGATGAATATGAAATGCCTTTCTCCATCTCTTTTGATTAATTTTTGTTTGAAGTCTATTTTGGTAGATGTTAGAATAGCTATACCAGTATGCTTCTTAGGTCCATTTTCTTGGAAAAATCTTTTTCCAACCTTTGACACTGAGGTAATATTTATCTTTGATGTTGAAGTCTGTTTCTTGTATGCACCAGGTGGATGGATCCTGTTTTCATATCCATTCTGTTAGCTTGTGTCTTATTAGTGGTGAATTGAGTCCATTTATATTGAGATATTAATGGCCAAGGATGGTTATTTTGTTGGTGGTGGTGGTGGTAGTGGTGGTGGTGGTGGTAGTGTGTGTGTGTGTGTGTGTGTGTGTGTGTGTGTGTGTGTGTGTGTGTGTATTTCCATTCTTTATTTTATTTTTGGTGTGAGATTATGTGTAGCCTTGTTTTCATGGGTGTAGTTAACTTCATTTGGTTGGAGTTTTCCTTCTGTTACCTTCTATGGGGTTGGATTTGTGCATAGGTTTTGTTTAAAATTGACTTTGTCATGAAATACTTTGTTTCTCTGTTTATGGTGATTCAAATTTTTTTCTCAGCACAATAGTCTGGGCTGGTATCAGTGGTCTCTTAGAGTCTGTAAGACATCTGTCCAGGACCTTTTAGCTTTTAGATTCTCAGTTAAGAATTTGGGTGCAATTGTAATAAGTCTGCCTTTATATGTTACTTGGCCTTTTACTCTTGAAGCTTTATATATTATTCCTTTGTTCTGTATGTTTAGTGTTTTGATTGTTATTTGGAGTGAAGACTTTCTTTTGTGGTCCAATCTATTTGGTGTTCTGTAAGCTTCTTGTACCGTTATAGGCATGTCCTTCTTTAGGTTATGAAAATTTTTTGTATCATTTCAGTAAATGTATTCTATTCTTATTATTCTTAGGTTTGTTTTTTTTTTCATAGTGTCCCAGATTTCCTAGATGTTTTCTGTTAGGAGATTGTAGATTTCACATTTTCTTTGACCAGTAAATCCATTTCTTCAATCATATTTTAACTCCTGAGGTTCTATCTTCCATCTCTTGTATTTTTTTAGTGATGCTTGTGTATGTAATTCCTGTTTACTTACCAAGATTTTCCATTTCCAGAATTCCCTCAGTTTGTGCTTTCTTTATTGCTTCTGTTTTATTTTTCTGGTCTTGAAAGTTTTCCCTCACCTATTTACTTTATCTTGACTTTTTTTAAGAGATTTATTGATTTCCTCCAAGTTTTGGGTTGTCTTTTCCTCAGTTTATTTTGAGGTAGGATTTCTCTGTGCAATAGTCCTGACTGCCATGGAACTCAATTTTTAGACTAGGCTGGCCTGGAGTTCGCTGAGATCTGTCTGCCACTGTCTCCCAAGTGTTTCTTCAATTCCTTTAAGGGAGCTTTTCATTTCCTCTTTAAGGACCTCTATAATCTTCATAAAGTTGTTTTTAAGGCTATTTTCTTGTGCTTCAGCTATGGCAGAATAGTCAGGTCTTGCTGCTGTTGGTAGCTGTGCTGTGTTGGTGCGGTATTGCCCTCGCTGTTGTTGATTGTATTCTTACACTCTTTAGGTGTGTGGGTTTGGGATGTCTACCTTTAGGTACTGATTTCTAAGATTGTCTTTGTTGGATGGATGTTTTGTTCATCGGTTTCTGTTTCCTCTTTGGTCTTCTAGTCTTTATGGCCTGGGATTCTGGCAGCTGACATGACTTCTGGTCTAGTATGGAGTCTCTATCCAATTTGGGATGTGGCCTTCTGGCAGTTCGCTTGTGCAGCATGGGTTTTCTGTTCTTATAAATGGAGTGGCAAGTTTCCTTCATTCTTATTTATTTATTTTTGAAATTTTCATACATGTATACAATCAAACATGTTACCTATCTTGGTTTTCCCTATAACTCTCTCATACCCCCCTACATAACCCTACCCAATTTCATGTCTTGAATTATTAAAGAAAAATTTAGTTAATTATGTTTGGGGATAAGTTGTAGGCTCATGTAGTGCTGTTCATATGTGCCTGGGTAAGGGGACATCACTGGAGTGTGAGAAACCTACCAACAGCCACATCCGCAAAATAGAATGATTCTTCTTCCCTTAGCAACTATCAACTGCCAATAGTTCTTCAGTAAGTTTGTGGCCTAGAGATCATGTACCCCAACTATATTAAGATTTTGTTTAGCTTAATCTAATTCTAATATTATGACAGTAACAATACCTTCTGTGAGTTCACAATAGCTATGTCACAGCACTTCTTCCCATGCTCTTACACTCTTGCTACCTCCTCTTCCTCATGTCCCATTTATGGCTGAGCATTCAGTCTCTCTTTCTCAACACTTAGATTAGCTATGCATTTCTCTTTTAACTGCTGCCCATGGCAAAGGAAGCTTCTCTAACCAAGGTAGAAAGCAGCCTGAGTCTGTGAGTATAAATATACATATTTGGAAGGCAATTTGATAATGTGGTCATTCATCAAAATAGCAATAACAGATTCTACCTAAGGGCCTGTGACCTTCCTAGCAATAGATTTTTGACCAGAATTACAGCACAAAATGTGAAATAGACCCATGTGGATTACACCTGAAATCCAATGATAAAGTACACAGCCTGAGACTGGATCCTCAGAACCCACATAAAAGCTGGGCACTGAAACTGTAACCACAGCACTGACTAGAGCATGTGACATATCTCTGGAAGTCATCATTCTTCCAGTCTAATCATCAAGAAAGCTCCAGCTTCACTGAAAGAGCATATCTCAGAAATGAAATGCAGAATGAAAGAAGACAGTCAACATCAACCTCTGACCTACACACCCAACTACACAAGAAATCACTAAATTCTAAAACAAAAAGATTA
Source organism: Cricetulus griseus (assembly GCF_003668045.3). Taxonomy (NCBI): domain Eukaryota; kingdom Metazoa; phylum Chordata; class Mammalia; order Rodentia; family Cricetidae; genus Cricetulus; species Cricetulus griseus. The sequence goes on from NC_048597.1 coordinate 138,883,982, forward strand.
ACAGCATTTCCAAGCCGAGCGACATGAGTTCAGCCCCCTAAGCCTGGATGAAAGTGGGAGGATAGACTTTCCAAATTTATGAAGTCTGACCACCACAGGTACATTGTGGCATACATGCCCCTACACACACACCATATGTGCACACATGCACAGACACATGCACACATGATAATAGTAGTTACAGTAGTGGTAATTTTTAAAGATAGCAAAGGGGCCCTCAAAACACAACAGTAGATCTGGGGATATAGCTCAGGTCTAGCATTTTTGGACAGCATGTTCATGGGTTCCATTCACAGAACTGTGAAAAACTGGTAACATAAGTAAAAACAAAAAAGAACTAAACCAAGAAAGTAGAAACCACTTAATTTTCTAATTGAAAAATAGATATGAAGAAGGAGTTCACTGAAAACTAAGAATTGAAAGCATAGATTATATTAGTTGAAACTATGCATCAGAAGAATGTAATAATTAAGACTATCACTACAAACCTGTTAGATAACTAAACAAGTGTTGCTGTGTATGTGGCAAAGCTGAAGTTCTCATGTTGCCTGTGGGAATATGGTATAGTGTTCTGGAAAACAGTTTGCAAGTTAAAAAAGGAAATTACATCCAAACAAAAACAGCCAAAGTATTTGCAATACATAGTGGCTAGATAAATTATGAAATACTTATACCATGAGATCCTAGTGAGGAATGAAAGGAACAGAGTACAGTACATTATCACATGGATACTGCTTACGGACACTGCTCAGGGAATAGAAGTTGGTCTCTCAAGGGCACATATCGTATAATTCCATTTCTATAACAGTCCTGTAATTACAAGATGATGGATGTGCTTTAGTTTTGTTTCCTGCTGCTGTGATAATATACCCTGACAAAAGCTACTCAAGGGAGAAGAGGCTTATTTCTTTGACAATTCCAGATTCTAGATCATCAGTAAGAGGTAAAGACAGCATGGGCTTGAAGCAACTAATCACATTATATCCATATTCATCAGCACAGGGTAATAATTTAATACATGGACACATGCTAATCTCACTTTTCCACTCATACAGTTCATAATCGCCTGCCTAGGGAATGGTGTCACCTAAAGTGGGTGGTTCTGCTACCTCAAATAATGTAATAAAGACAACCCCAACAGAAATGCACACAGAACAACTGGATCCAGACAGTCCAGTCTTCACTGAGACTCATGCCCCAGTACTGTAGATTGTGTCAGACTGACAATTAAAACTAACCATAACAACCACTGGTAAAAATTCCAGATCTGGGGTTGAAGGATAATTTTAATGGAATTAAACAAGTCCTTTGTGATGACAAAACATGAACTGGTTATCACACAAATATATGGTTCATCCCAGAAGGAAAGACTCACCAGGAACTATTACTATAGTTTCAATTTCCTCGTTCTGATATGATATATAGTTACATAATGTGTAAACTTTGAAAAGTATATCAAATGGGTATTTATTGACTTTTTCACTTCCCATGACTCTATAATCATTTAAAAAATATTAAAAGTAGGTTTCTATGAAGAATGTTATTCCATGATCCTAAATGAAGCTACCATTGAAGCAAAGAGTTAGTTTCCCTCATCTAAAAAGACTTCCATTACTTCAGAGCTGTAACAGGGACTTGGACTGGTTGCTTTTCTATTGCTGCAATAAAGTAGAATGACAAGGATAACTTTATAAGAACTATACTTGGCCATATGTTTCCATAGGCTTATGCTTTCCCTTGGAGAAGACTTTCTCTTGTTCTCAGCATTCCTGTAGTTCTTTGTCTATGGTTGAGGCCTCAAGAGCTTGCCTCCTCCTACTTTAGCATGGCCTTTGATATTGTCCCTGTCTGGCTCAAGTTTAGGCAGCCATGTTGTGAAACCTCATGTGTGGAGCCTCTAATATTTCTAGGAGACAGAATCTCACAGCAGATTCTCTATTCCTCTACTTGGAAAAGCATGACAGCAAGCAGCAGCCACGGTTGCTGAAACAGGAAGCTAATGATTCACACCTTGATCCACAAGCATGACACAGGGAGAGCAAACTAGAAATGGCACTAGTCTTTAAGCTCCCAAACCTGCCTCCACTTCCTTCATCAAGGCCTTCCAAAACAGCATTACCTACTGGGTACCAAGCATTCAAATGCCCAAGACTCTGTAGGACGTTTCTCATTAATCATCACAAGCCTCATGGGACAGTTTGTAAAGAAAGGAACATACGAAAAAAAAGAGAAAGGAACATATGATAAACACTAGGCATTAATAGTCTCACAGCAGGCTTTAGTGAGGAAAAACACTATGTCTCAGACACTAGAAGACTACAGTGAAATTAGTCTGGACCTTCAGAGGAACGGACTGTGGTGCAAATGCTGCACAGGGAGCCATAGAGATACTGCACAGGGACTCTACAGACTGCTGGAGTCAAGGAGCTGTGAAATATGCAGGTGCTCTGTAATTGAGTCAGGATCCTGCTCCTGGGTGTTTTGTAACTCAGGAAGGGACAGAAATACTGCAATCTTTGATTTGATTTCTGACTAAAAGTACAAATAAACACTAGGATCCAAGGGAAAAATCAATCAATCAACAAATACCTTTTCACCAGAAAACATGTCATTTTGGGTATAAAGAAACTAAGAAGTGTGGGGTATAGAAGTGGGCACAGGGAACAGATAGCTGCTCCAACATCTACTCTTCTCTGTGTGTTTCTAGAGTGCTAATGAATTCCTAAAGTCACCCTTGTGTGTGTAGGCAGAGTGTGAATTTCTCAAGATGAAATATACTGTAACTGTGTTTATGTGATTTAGCTCTTAAGGGAAAGTACATCAAGTTCCCTAGAGGGAAGTTTCTCTCTCTTCCTACTTACTCACTACCCCTCCCCCGACCTCCATTCCCATACCTTTTCTCCTCTTTCTATCTCATCCTCCTTTCTTGCCTCTCTTTCAGGTCTGGACTTCTCTTTCTTCCTCTCTATCTCTTTGCTTGCTGAGTGCCCACCCTCCCCTATCTGAACCTCCTTATGCCTAGCCATCAGTAGGGGTAGCCGTGGTTCTCTTGTTTATCTGTCTTAAAGCTTTGAATACATGGCAATTGAGGAGAACCAGGATACTTTAAAAAGCTTCAAATCTATACAAAGGTTAGGAAGAATGCACAGTCAATTGTGGCTTCTGTAAAGACCTCCTAGAAATCCCCAGGCTAGCAAGTGCACAGAGAAATAATCCTCCCAGAAGCCCCACTCTACAAAACAAATTAGCCTGGCACCTGATGGGGGATACTCTATGGTAAGTTGTTGGTTGAGAAATCCCAGAGACCTTCAGAACAACATAGGCTATTCCTGTTTTTCTTAGTTACCCACCTGAACTTGGCAGTAAGACCCTACTGCTCAAAATACCTCACACTTTGATCACAAAACTTGGAGAAACCAGACTGTACTGATCCTGAAGCATCCTCTCGCTGCTGGATATCTTTCATAATGTTAGAATATTTCTGGAGACAAATGAAGTCAACAATTCTTTATGGAGCATTAAGGAGCTCACATGAGGCCCCACACATAGCTGAGAAGTTATGATAATCGATGGTCACTGGTGAAGGGACAGTCAGTTTCCCTTAGTAGTGTGACTTTAGGAAGGTTGATTGAGCTCCAATGGAAGGTGCTGCATAGCAATTCACAGAAGGCATCACTAATTTTAACAAATGTGTCAAAGGAGGAGAAAGTCATTAAGTAATTGGGTAGGGGGTTGGTGGTCCCTGGAAGGAGTTGAGGAAAGTTGAAGATATACACTTTGTTCAAATATAAAGTTACCCAAGAATAAAAGGAAACAAAAATAAAAATAAATTTTATGAAAGAAACAATTATGTATATATATACATAATTTACATTAGAAACAATATTATTTTACATATCAATCGCAGTTCCCTCTCCCTCCCATCCTCCAATACCCCCCAACGTTCCGTTCCCCCATTCCATCCCTCATCCACTCACCAGAGAGGGTGGAGCCTTCCATGAGGGATCATTAAAATCTGTCAACTCATTTGTGCCAGGGCCTAGGCCCTCCCCTGTGTATCTAGGCTAAGAGAGTACCTTTCCATGGGAAATTGGCTCCCAAAGTCCTTCATGTACTAGGGATACATCCTGGTTCCACTGCCAGAGGCTGCATAGACTGCCTAGTGATCCTAACTAACACCCACGTTCAGGGATCCTGGATTAGTCCGATGTTGGTTCCCCAGCTGTCAGAATGTGGTCCATGAGCTTCCACTAGCTCAGGACATGCATGGTCCCCCAGTGAAACAAAAAGGGACAAGAGCCTCTGAACAAATGGGGAGTATGGGGGAGGGGGAGGGAGGGAGGAGAAAGAAGAGGAGAGAAGAGGAGGGAGGAGGAGAACATGGGGGATCTGGAAGATTGAGTGGGGAGAGAAATAGAGGAGAGCAAGAAAAGAGAAACATCAATAGAAGGACCCATTATTGATTTAAAGAAAAATCTGGCACTAGGGAATTATACAGAGATCCAAAAAGATGACCCCAACTGACAATCTAGGCAATGGTGGAGAGGCTACCCAAAATGTCCTTCCCCTATAATGAGAATGATGACTATATTAAATGCCATCCTAGAGCCTTCATCCTGTAACTAATGGAAGCAGAAGCAGAGATCCTCAACCAAGCACTGAGCAAAACTCCTGGAATCCAGTTTCAGAGAAGGGGGAGTGAGGAACAAAGGGGTCAAGACCATGCTGGGAAAACCCACAGAAGCAATGAGTATCTTATCTGCATTCTTGTCATGGATGATGTCACAGACAGCACCAGGTTAGATAATGCTACTGATGGGAGTACCATCTTCCAGTTTGACACTGAACTCCTGTCACTAGTTCAGGAAATAAATGTGCTTAATGACTAGCATCTAATGCCTCAATTTATCATATTGTTGCTTCATCTGGTTTGCAGGTCCAGGGGATAGCCAATGGACAAAGAGTCAGCTCTCCTTGTGCCTACACCTGAGCTGGGATATCGGTCTGGAAGAAGACTCCAACTCCATGGCCCCTCTAAGAGTAACACACACATGTTGTGGTCCTAGGCTCCAAGCAGATATTACCTCAAGGTAGTATTTAATGCAGGGAAACACAAAAGAATTGTGAACTTGGAGGGGAATGATAGATTAGGTCTGCAAAACAAGACTCTGGAGCTGAATTATGACCGTGAATGGCAGTTGAAGCAAGTATTTATTAAAGCACAAAAATCACAAACATTTGTTGCCAAGTTACAGCTACAATTTTCATGAATTAGGATTTAGAGATTAGGGGGCTCCTTGAATGTTTCAGCATTGCCAGTTGACATACAGTGCAAGCCTTTAAGTCCAACCAATTGGGTTCATTTGTTCTTTCTGTTGTTAGGCACAGCCATAATGTTTCTAAAGAACTAAAGATGCATAAGGACTATTTCTATGGTTTAAGAAGAGGTTGGTCAGCTATTAGAAGGTTCCCAGCTCCCCTGAGGCCTGGGAACCTGAACTTTGTTTCAACCTACAGGTAAAATGGAGTCTGAAGTCAAAATGGCAGTACTCAGGCCAAGATGTTTTTGTCTATTCCCTTCACACATTGTTGTAAAAAATAAAAAGGAATAATCTACCAAGTTCCCACAGACATTAGCTTTAGGGCTACTGCTGAATTTATCCCTTCACCAACAGTAACACCAGCTGTGAGGAGAAATTTAGGTTTGGATATGTCTTTTCATGAAAACCTTGACCTGCAAAGTCCCTGCTGCTGCAATCCTGTGATCTTATGCATAATCAGTGCTGTCATGGAAAGCTTACAGGGCTAACACCTCTCTCAGTATTATGAAATTTAGACCCACAGACATGGCTGTTTCATTTTTTTCATAAACAGTCACTATGAGGAGACCTAAAGAACAGTAGAGACATGAAGACAAATAGCTGTCTTCTGTGGAAGGTGACATGAAGGACCAGAACTGGCCCTGATGTAGCTGGTCTATAGGAACAGCCTGCAAATCTAAGCTCTGGGCATGAAGGAAAGGCGAGAGGAGGGAGTGGGGGAGGGAGGTACATTTCTGGTAAGGAGGACAGCAAATTACAAGTTCCCTCGGGAGCAAAACAAAATCAGCATTTTTGAGCTCAAAGGGGCCACTGAGACTGGAGGCAGCCAGCAGGGGTGGGAAAGTGGCAGGGACAAGAACTATGCCACACTGAATCCTATTTACAGGGTGTGATGAAGGATCTGGTGTTTCCTATGAAAGGAAATAAGGAGCGATTGACAAGTCTTAAGCAGAAAATGAAATGGCATTATATATTATATAATGTATATGTTATATAATGGCATACTCAAATCATATATATTTAAAGGTCACTCTGGACTTTATGGAGAGAATGAGTTAGAAGGATACAGGAGAGAGCCATGGGGTGGCAAAGAGACAATTAAAATGAGCAGATGCTGACAGTAGCTCTAAAGAGAGGGAAACAAGGAGACAAAGATGAAACATAGAAATGACAGGAATTATTTAAGTAAGGAGCAAGGAAAAGGAAAAGAATATGTCAAAATGACTCACATTTCTACAGTGCAGATCGGGCTTGAGCTCTTACATGTCTGCCTTGGTGTTATTTGCTAAGATAATAAATGCTGATGTAGGAACAGGCTCACAAGAGTAAGAGGCCACATAGATCACGGTTTCTGTTTCTATACTTCAACTTTGGGATGCTAGTGTGCCAGTAAGCTTTCTGGGGAGGCCAAGACACAGACCATTCGGCTTGGAAGAGATAATTTGTCATTATGACCTGGGTGTGACTGGCACAGAACAGCCTCCATACTGCTAAAGGATATGCTCCCGTGCTGCCCTTTCTTTGTCAAGCTGGTTTAGCCTCCCTCTCCCCAAGTGGAGTGCTAATAATTCATGGGTGTGTCTTTGGCCTATGGCTTTGGGATAGATCCTGCTGTAGAATATCTCAGAATCCAGAAGTGGGATTGGAGTTAGGGCTTCACTTATCAGCACTAATGACCTACACCTGCCTGCAACAATCACTTTATGTTTAAAAAGAAATCTCAGAGCAGCTTGGTGTATGGATGTGTTAATCACATTTGCATATGATGCTCTATTTCAGATGACTTGAGTACGTTAGCTAACTCCAAGAAATCCATATTTATGATCTGAAAATTGCTGACTGAATAATTATACATTAAGTAACTTCTGTTTCCTTGTATATTGTTGTTTCTAATTAGCAATGGAGGAAAATAAAGTCATCATTATTTATGGCTAAAGTTTAGGTTTGGCATGTATGGTGGGCTGCCTGCCTTCACATCAGTCTGTGGCCACAGCTGGATTTTTCCCTGTAGCCTGATGGAACTGGGCAGAGCTGGAAAAAAGGTTTCATTTCCCCATGCCCTAGCTCTCTTCACCCTACTTGTTTTCAGGTAGACCATAAGTCTCCTCATATGTTGTTCCTTAGCCAGCTTACTCTTTAAGAATAGCCTTCTGTGCCATGAAACCCAACTTCGAAATCATTAGCACACTGCAGCTGTGCCACATAAGACACTTGCTTTGTCAGTCATTGTCGTTGCTGTTTTTATCACGGGCAGGCACTGCTGAAACATGTTCTAAATAGACTTAATTGCTTTCTGGCTCTTGCATTTTGTATACATGCATAGCAAATGATAAACACCAATTAGTGCCCAGAATTTATTTTGATTTCCAAAAGAAAAGCCAGAGTGGCTCAACCCACTTAACACTACATCAAACAGAGCTACACAATTCCTTCCCACAGGCAGTATACCCAGCCGATCCCTCTCTCTCCTTCTTGTATCTGCTGGTTCCATGTCCTCTCCCTTCAAGTAAAAAAGTTCAGTATCTTTGCACCTTTCACACTTATTTTGTGATCCATGTGTGTAATATCACTGAATTTTCATGTATAGGTTTTCCCAATCTAATATATCTTTGTGTAGGAATTGTTTCAGATTCAACCACTGCCAAAGTCCAGATCAGGATGAGGGCAGGGTCTGAAGATGGGTGTATGCAAAAGCAGTGACAGGAGAAATCAGACATGGGACATTTCTTAGTTTCATTTTAAGAGAGAAGGACAGAGAAGAAGCACATCCCCTGTAGAGATACAGGCCCCAGCAGGGGATGTAAAGAGTAGGTGATAGAAAGAAATAGTGGTTGCGAAAATCTTGCTGGCTGACTGACTAGCTGCCAGAGTGCTTCTTTATATGTACAAAATTTAGTAAGTGAACATACATTCATGTTGTTCCAAAACATAGGTCATATCATTTTTGGTTTTGGACATGTGCTTAACATTTTCTCTTGTTCATCTTTTAGTCATCATTAATAAACTATGACAGAACAGAGTTATCATATCCAATCGTTTTCTGTCAAGTTTAAGTGATAATTATCTTTCATAAGCATTTTTATGCATCAACCCCATAACTCCATTTTAAAGAATCTAGAGGCATATGACAGCCTGTTTTCAGGCTGATAACTTTTGTGGGTACAAGTACACTAGACCAAAACAATCTTCAAGCCATCATGAGCATACTGCCATGACCCAAGCAGTGTATTATTAACTCTTAGTGGACAGAGTGCCCAAAAAAATATCCTCAGGCCAAAGCTACTGTACTTATTATTCAAATTCTGGCATAATTCAATGCTTACATTTTATATCTTTATAGAATACTTTTATCATTTTTCTACATCATTCTTTGCCCATCAGTTTAAGTCTCTGTTATTTCAATTACCTAGACAGAAAATAACTTTCCTTGGGAAAGTTAACCTGTCCTGGAGACACTGGAAATTGTAGAAAGCTGGCCTAAATGCAGACTGTCAATGTTCTCTTTGGTTATTATCCATTTTTATCCCTAGAAAGTGTGCTTACTGAACGATAACCTCTATCTCCTATCCTCTGTGTCTCACCTGAATCACAAGGACCCCAGAGGGTGAGATCTCAGGGCTCATTTTTAAAGAAATAAAATTACATCACAAATAAGAAAGGCAAAAGTGGCAAGTCTGTCTGGTAGTGATATCAAAGTTTGGAGATCACAACCTTAAGTATGATTTGAGACAAATAAGCAAAGTTGTAGGTTGTGGGCTATAGAGGGAAATTACCAATACGGAGCCAAGTAAAAATATTAGGGTATTTAATAGGGAAAAGCCTTACTTACAGAGCGACCAAGCCAGCTAGCGTGGCAGTGGTCTGTATGCAAGCCCAAAAGTGAAACTGAAAGAGAAACGCAGTCCCCTGAAAGTCTCACTCTGACCTCACAAGTTTGGTCAGGCACACCTGTAGCCAGCCCCTAAGTAGGTGTTGCTATAGCTTCCCCTACAATTTCCCTTTTAGTCTAAAAGAGGATTAAAACTTAACAGTGTAAAGTATCAAAAATTAACAATAATAAAGGTAAAATATAAGAAGATACAACAATCTGCTTATGTCACATCCTAACTATTTTAACTAAATCCTAAAGTTATCTGAAAGAGGTGTCCAAGCCTGAACACCTCCTTCCAATCCCAACCATAAACAATGAGAAGCTATCCCTAACTAGGTATATACACTATCCTAAATAACAACAATGGGGAAAAGGGGATGTAGCATTCTCCAAGTTACTTCCTGCTGAAATGGGACGATGACATCCTTGTGGGGTCCTGTAGGAAGAAAATGTTAGTATAGTGAAAGTCTTGAATGGATTGTATCCAGTCCATGTTAGATGGGATTCGCTTGATTGAAGATCCCAATTGAAATCCTCAACTTGATTGAAGTCAGTACTCAAACCTCTGGCCAGAATGTCAGTTGAAATGGAGCAAGTTGGATCCAGTGCAGTCAAGGAGGTGTGGCCCATTTTCTTTCCAGGGTGTCCAGGGATTGCTGTCAGGCAGGTCTTCATTGGCTGTGTGGAACTCAAATATAAACAGCAGAGAAATGTTTGCTTGTATATGTACACATGCTGGGGAATGCAACCATGGGAGCATAACAATTATGAGAGGGTGTACACCTTGAAAGAAAGATCCAAGAATAGACAAAGACAGTCCCCAAATTATTCTTTTATTCTGTATTACATCAATTGGCTTCTTGATACAATACAGAAACACTAAAGTTTAGTTAAATAATGTGCTTGGATTTTAGAGGAGGAAAGCCAAATCCACCTCTAAATCCAGCATTGGTTTAATTGAATAGGAGCTAGGAAATAAAGAGAAATAGAGTTCTCTGAGAGACAGCTGTAAAGTTTACCATATGGTATGTTCCTTTTGTTTGATGGTTATAGCTACCTTTTCTTCTTAAGCATCTACCCATGCAGTGTCCTCTGCCTTCTGGAGATGAGTTTTCCTGTGAAGATAAAAGCAAAACCCTTCCCTTTCCTTTGGGGGGGTTTCTATTTAGTTGATAAGATATACCATATCAGAATACCTGTAATTTCTCCTCATCGAGAGGTTTTTCCTTCTCCACTCGAATCTTGATCAACTTTAATGGTATCCAAAGTTTTTCTTCTCCTGTAGGAACCAATGCAAAACCCCTACCCCAATGTAACACATGTCCTGGTTTCCATACAGAGGTCAGTACCTCTTTGAAGTATACCAGCTGATTGAGTTCAGCAGTTTTTTTCCGTAGTCCAGTGTCTTTCTGCAGCTGTTTGTCCTTTTTCATTGCTATTAAGAAAGTTTAGTGTTAATAAAGCATTATGCAACCTATGTTTGGGGGGGGTTAGTCTTCCAAGCTTCCAAGATGTTTGTTGAGCATCTCCTTAAGTGTTCTATTAGATCTCTCAACCACTGGTTGTGCTGTAGGATTGTGTGGTATACCAGTAACATGCTTCATGTTATAATATTTGAAAAATTGTTCCAATTTTGTAGAGACATATGCTGGAGCATTGTCTGTTTTTATTTGTACAGGTATACCCATAACTGCCATCACCTCTAGCAGATGTGTAATAACAGAATCAGATTTTTCAGAGTTAAGAGCAGTAGCCCATTGGAGCCCTGAGAATGTGTCTATAGTATGATGCACATATTTCAAATATCCAAACTCTGCAAAGTGAAAGACATCCATCTGCCAAACCTCTTTTCTCCAAATGCCCTTAGGATTACAACCTGCTGGCAATGGAGTTTGATTATAAAAGGAACAAGTAGGACAGTTTTTCACTATCTCCTTGGCTTGTTGCCAAGTAATGGAGAAGTCCCTTTTCAAACCTTTGCTATTTACATGATGTTTCTTATGAAATTCTGAGCTTCTAGCACACTTCCAATTAGTAAACGATCAATCTCATCATTGCCTTGTGCTAATGGGCCTGGCAGACCCGTATGGGATCTGATATGTGTAATATATATAGGATTACTTCTGTTTATGATAGTTTCCTGTAATTGTAAAAACAGTGAAGTTAATTCTGTATTATCAGGAACAAATTATGCAGTCACAATGTGTAACACAACTCTCTCTGCATATTGAAAATCAGTAACGATATTAAGTGGTTCTGTAAAATCCATAAGTACCATGAGAATTGCATATAATTCTGCCTTCTGTACAGATGTAGATGGACTTTGAACTACTTTACTTACCTCACCTGCTTTATAACCTGCCTTACCTGATTTGTTGGCATCAGTGAAGAAGGTAAGAACTCCAGAAATGGGGGTTTGTCTAAAAATATGTGGAAGAATCCAGACTGTCTTTTTATGAATTTAATTCTGTCAGTTTGGGGATAATTGTTGCTAATTGTTCCCAAAAAGTCAGTAAGAGCTATTTGTCAATATTCATTATATTTCCACAAGGAGGAAATTTCTTCATTAGTTAAAGGTACTATAATTTCTGCTGGATCTTTTCCAGTCAGTTGACGAAGTCTTAATTTTCCCTATAAAATCAAATCAGAAATCTTTTCTATATATGTCTTTAACTTTTTATTCTGTTTATGTGGCAGAAATATCCATTCCAATATAGTGTCTTCCCTTTGCATCAGAATTCCAGAAGGGTATTTCTCTGGATGGCAAGATAACCAGAATACAGTCTAAATTAAGGTTTATTACATCTACGTGTGTATCCAATATTCTGTTTTCTACCCATCGCAACTCTTTTTCTTCCTCAGCAGATAATATTCTTGGACTGTTTAGGTCCTTATCACCTTCAAGGGCCATTTTTAAATGTTTTAAGTCATGTCCTTCTACATCAATTATCGTCTGAAATTTAGAAATTTCCCTTAATAATTTCTGAAGAGAATTAAGTGTTTGATAAAGATCTCTCCTAATTTATACCTTTTGAGGTCTGATTATTTGTAAGTCTGTCTTGTAACCTAAATAGTTAATCGAATCTCCTCTTTGTATATTTTCTGGTGCAATCTGTAATCCCCAACAAGGCAGAACTTTCTTCACCATTTCAAACAAAAGTTCCAAAGTTTCTTTATTGGAATCTGATATAAGAATGTCATCCAAGTAATGATAAACAAGAGATTGTGAAAATTTCTTACGGATTATTTCCAAAGTTGCTGTACAAAGTGCTGACACAAAGTAGGACTATTTAGCATTCCTTGTGGCAAAACTCTCCACTGATATCTCCTAACTGGCTGTGAATTATTACGAGTTGGTACAGTAAATGCAAATTTTTCTCTATCATTTTCCTGTAACGGTATTGTGAAAAAACAGTCTTTTAGATCAATGACTATGATAGGTCATCCTTTAGGTATTAGGAAGGTAATGGCCTTCCAGGTTGCAGAGAGCCCATTGGTTGAATTACCTTATTTATGGCTCTCAGGTCTGTCAGCATTCTCCACTTACCTGACTTCTTTTTGATAACAAATACAGGAGAATACCAAGGACTGGTAGATTCCTCTATATGTCCAACATTTGGCTGTTCCTGTACTAACTTTTTAAAAGCCTCTAGCTTCACAGAGGTCTTAGGCCATTGTCTTACCCAAACTGGTTCATCTGTAAGCCACTTCAATGGCAGGGCCTTTGGTTCCTCTGATGGTCCATCATTTGTTCTTAGTTTCTGTACAGCATGGATTGTTGGGAAACGTTTTTCATAGCATCAAACCAGAACTTTTCTAGTATCTAAAGATTGTGCATAATTTGTATCTGACATTGGAGGAATATTAATCGGAGTATTCCATTGCTGTAAGAGATCACGACCCCAGAGATTTATAGCTATATCTGCCACGTATGGTTACTGTATCCCTTTCTGTCCTTCTGGTCCAATGCTGACCACCGAGTTAACACTCTGTCGAACTCTAGATAGAGTTCCAATTCCTAAAAATTGTACATTTGCCTCTCTAAGAGGCCATTTCTGAGGCCAAGATTTTTGGGTAATAATAGTTACATCCACCCCAGTGTCTACTAAGCCAGACATAACTTTATTATTAATTTTCACTTTCAACTGAGGCCTTTTATCATTAATAGAAGCTTGCCAAAATATGCATTTCTCATTTTGACCATTCACATTTGATTCTTCGTCACTATTCAAACTACTATCTAGAGCAGAATCATTTTTCACAATAGACAAAGAACTATCTATTAGTCCTGTGAGAGATTGTCTCCCACTGCTTCTAGGAATGACCTGACCTTTCTCGAAGTGGGAGCCTTCTTGAGGACCCCCCATGGGGTTTCCTGAACTTAACGGGTTTCCTTGTATGTCCCTGGTCGACCTACATTCATTGGTCCAGTGTCTGCCCTTACCACATCTTCTACACAATCCAGAAGGGAGTGGCCTTATGTATGAGGCATTGTTAGAATTCGTTTGTCTACAATTTCTCTTAGTATGTCCCATTTTACCACAGTCGAAACATCTAGGTTCCTGGTGCCTTCATGGTCGCCAGGGAAAGCCTCTTCCTACCCAAGGTTCTGGTTCATAGTAGTAGTAACCTCTAGCCTCTTGGTACCTATGTTGACCTCTGTAAGGTGCTTTTCCTTCCCAAGCCCTTGCATCCTCACCTCTAGAACTCTTAATTTCCTGTTGCCTTTTTAAACCTTTCGAAATATCTTCTCCTACACAAGCTCCAGTATCTTGCACATTATAGTCAATGTTGGCTGCATATAAAACCCATTGATCTAGGGGAGCTGATCTGATCTTTAAAGGCAAAAGTATTCTTTTGCATATTGGGTTTGCATTTTCATAAGTTATTGTATATATAATTGATTGTCTTGTTTCTGGATCTGTTACCTGTAATTCTACTGCCCTAGTTAACCTTTGTAAGAATTCCTGGAACTGTTCTATAGGTCCCTGTTCTATTCTGGTATAAGCTTCTATGTGTTCTCCTGTCTCACGAACCTTATCCCAGGCATTTAATGCTGCTTTCCTGCATAGAGACAGTACATCATCATCATATTCAGCCTGAACCTGTGGGTCAGCATAAATACCCTGACCAAGAATCTTATCTAGGGGGGCTTCAAAACCTTCCTTTATGCCCTGACACTCAAGGAGCTTGGCCTCTTCCCTTACCAATGCCTTCCACTGAATTTGGCATGAATTCTCAAGTACAGCTGCTACCAATCGTTCCCAATCTGTGGGTGTCACCCTGTTAAAGGTTGCCCATGAATGTAATAGCTGTTTTACGTATGGGCTATGGAGACCATATGAGACAACTGATTCTTTAATATTCTTAAGATCCTTCAGCTATATAGGTTGCCATTCATAAGCCATCCTTACATGAGGGTGTTTCTTAGAAGCTGGCTTTTCTATCATGGTAGCTGGGTACACTAATGGTGTACAAGTAACAAACTTAGAATAGTCATGATACCTGGGTGGAGTAGGTTACTTGGATTGGAGTGATTCTGCCTCTGAGGCATCCCAATGATCTTTAAGGCTAGTAATGATATCTTTATGAAAAGTTTCAGTCTCCTTAATCATAAAAGATTCCAAGCATGTTAGTGAATCTGTAAATTGCTGTAACTGCTCATTTACATGTTTTTCTAGGTTTTTAAAATGATCATCCTTAGGCAGCATCTGGATGGCATGGAAACTGCCTTCTAGGTATTGGAGTCTAGATTCGAGGTCATGATTTGCTGATTTTGAGTCCTCAGCAATCAATCGTATGGACCTATGTAATCTGTTAGCCCTGTACTATAAATTATCTTTTTAACATTCAAATCTAGCCTCAAATTTCTGATCTGCTACCTTGGATGCATCAATAATTGATTGAATAGCATTGTCCAATTCTTCAACCCTATCCTGGGTATTTTGCACTGTTGCATCTAGTTGCTGGGTAACATTGCCTATCTAAGTTTCTAGCTGGCTACAGATATTCTTTAGCTTGTATGGTCATCAGCCTAGCCTCTAAGGCCCAGACATGGAGGATGTCTCTGTGTTTATCTTATCATAAATACACTGCATCTCATCAGACAGCTCTGTCTTTAGCGTATTGGACACAGAGCCAAGCTTATCATCTAATTTCTGTTCCAATTGCTGCACAATTGTGGTCTGACCTAATCTGTTCTCCAAAACCTCATTGTGTAAAGCTGATATTTCCTGCAAGCAGGTGGTGAGGTTATCTCTGTTCCTGATCCTGAGCCCTCTGGCTAGTAATATTATTTGTACCAGCAAGGTAACTGCCATTACAGTATATAGGTTGGTAATTGGCAGATTATCATCCTCCTCAAACATTGAATTCACGTAATAGGCAAAAATATTACCAATTTTAGCAAATGATAAATATTCCGCCATAATTTTTACCATATTTCTACTCCAGATGCAGTAACTATCTTTGACCAGAAGGTGGCTCAGGCATTCAGTTAGTCCACGGTGTTTGGCAGTGGCAGCGGTCGATGGCAGGATGGTGGTAGCGGTGGAGAGAGGTCACAAAAGCGGCTGCGCTTATCTTAGAGAGTATATGGCCTTGGGGCCACAACTACTGAAAGAGATGTGGCTTTAAGGCCACTGCATGGACCCTGCTGAAAGCCGAGACCTATGGGGTTCAAGGCCTCCAGGCTCCGTTAGGCCGCAGTCCAAGCTGGTCCCGAGAACACGGTTGTAAAACCGTAGGAGGTCCGTGTGAGTCTCCAAGCTGGGCAGACGGTTCTGAGCAGCTCAGCCACAGCGGGTTGACTGGGAGCCGGGAGCACCAATGGAGAGAGGGAGCTTTCCCCACCTAGGCCGCAGGCTGTCCCAAATGGGGTGTAGGTTTCCAATATCCTGCTCCTGACAACCAGATATAGTGGGAAATTACCAATACAGAGCCAAGTAGAAATATAAGGGTATTTAATAGGGAAAAGCCTTACTTACAGAGCGACCTAGCCAGCTGGAGTGGCAGCAGTCTGTATGCAAGCCCCAAAGTGAAATCGAAAGCAAAACACAGTCCCCTGAAAGTCTCACTCTACGACACCCTGACCATGCCCTCGCAAGTGTGGTCAGGCACACCTGTAGCCAGCCCCTAAGTAGGCATGGCTACAGCTTCCCCTACAGTGGGCTCATGTATTTCTTTAGTGCTGGCTTCTGATAGCCTTTCCACTCCTGACCCCACTTTGCTAAATCAATGTTTACATTGTCATAGTATATAAACAATATGTATAACAACTATAGCATATTTGTTATACAGATAATTTTACTATCTATTAAGGGTTAAGGCAAATTTGAATATGAATTAGCTGAATGTGATTGTTTATTTTTATATGAAAAATTACATCCTGCCTGAATAGTTGATGTTGTAGGATAGGCAGTATCTTTAATAATTTTAGGAGTTGACTGATATTTTTGATTTTATAATAATCACAGTTGAGAATGCTGCTTTCTATAAATCAGTAGTATGAAATGGTAGAAGTATGTTTAAGATCAGTTCAGAAACTGTTAAAAATTTTGTTCGAATCACAAGCCACAATTCACCTAACATTTTTAAATGAAACTCATCCCAGCAAGCTAATAAGTAAAGTTTTACATGGGGAAATTAAACACAATGCAACCCAAGGAAGTATTAACTTGACACATGCTGGAAAATGGTAGCAGGAAATATTAAGTTTTTAGTTTCCTTAAGTAAGTCATGTTTTGAAGTTATAGTTGTATAAGAACAAAATCTTTGTACATACAATAAAAGCACTGCAGTTCACAACACACAATATTCCTACATCTGAACTGAGACTTTTCAGGAAGCATCTGTTGGCATTGCCTAGCATGATGGCATGCACAGCACAAAATATACCTTTTTTTGTGTTCAGAACCAAGGCTGTAGTGAAGTCACGTGATGCAACACAGAGAAGGAAAGACAGAAACACCTCAGACTCATCATATTTGATTTTGAAGGTTTTGTTGTTTGTTTTCTTTTTTTGCCATTACACACTCTGAAACTTTTACTGCTGACCTCTACACATTTAATTACATGGCTCATGATCTAAATAGCTATGCTTTATAAAACTCACTGGACAGAATGGTAGATGGTTTGGCTTCCTTTCTTGCTGTGACAAAAATATCTGTCGAGAAGCAACTGAAAATTGTGTTCTAGATTAGAGGGGGTATATTCCATTTTGTCAGGGCAGGCATGGAGACAGGAGTAAGAAGCAGGCTGGTCGTATTGTATCAATAGTCAAGAAAAGAGAGAGAATAGGAACTGGAAGTAGGTTAAAACAACCCAAATCCCTCCCCAAGGGACCCACTTCTTCCAGTGATCTCCTATCTGCAATGTCCCACAGCCTTGCCTAGCAGTATTACCTACTTGGGACAACTGCTCCCAAGCCTATGGGAGGTATTTCACATTCAAACAGTAAAAGTAGGCAAAAGGAAATGAGTTTTCCACACTGCCAAATCTTTGAGACAGCGTGCCATGATGACAGTACCAACAGAGACAATATCAAGGGAGTGTTTGCGTGAATGAAGAGCACATTGGAGATCACTGGGTCCTACCCCATAGTTTCATGTAGGACTTATTACAAATGACCCTGGCCCCATGTTCTGTCTACCTGCAATTTTCTGCTTCACCCAGGAACACAGAGATGTGGCTGTCAAGTTAGAAGCCTAAGGTGGCCTGATAAAAAGCAGGCCAGGTCCTCCAAGGTGCAGTTTGTTAGGTGCTTATATTCGATCTTCAAGAAAATGATAGCAGTATTCAGACAAATAGGCTATGCCTTTCATACTCTATTCAGGAGATAATAATTCTCTAAATTATGCTCAGACACTGGAAAGAATAATGCCAAAAGACAGGAGGCAGCTGTGAAGGATGAGAGGCAATACTCATGATCAGGCAAGAGATCAGGCAGGGCAGGAAGACGAGACAGGGCAGCTGCAGAGGTCAAACTGCATCTCTAATGTGCTCTGCCTCTGCAGGAACAAACAGACCCACAATCACTGCTTCCACCAAACAATGAGTAACAGTATTACATGTTACTCTGAGGCAGCTGCAGGCTTTCTGAAACAGACGTGGGAAGCTGGAGAGAATGAATAGTGAGCAAAATGATTTCCCACATAAGAATGAGGATCCAAGTTTGGATTCCCAGTACCTATGGAAAAAGCTGGACATGGTAGCATGTGACTATCATCCTAGCACCAGGGGGAGCAGGCACAGTGGACACAGGGTGCTCACTGTTCAGCTAACTTAGACAAACTGGTGAGCTCCAGGTTCAGTTAAAGACCCTGTCTCAAAAAGAAAAAAAAAAATACTAGAGAGAATTGAGGAAAATACCTGATCTCTCTCTCTCTCTCTGCTCTTTCTCATACATGCACATTGAGAAGTGTTCATACATATACATTACAAATGCACACACACACACACACACACACACACACACACACACACACACACACACGACACATGTGTACATAAGTGTCAGTTAGTCTCCAGAACCTGAGTTTCCTCTACAGCCTCCCCAACCAGACAGAAAAAATGATGCCAGCTTTTGAAGTAACAAATGCACAGTGGTGTGAGGATAAAGATTTGTGGGAAGAAGTCAGTTGCCTTGCCTCCAGTACCTGGCATGGCAAGATATGAAATACCCTAAGAATACATACTTCCTCAAAGCATATTTTAGTGTTACATAGATATAATCTAAAATGATGACAATTTCAGAAAAAAAAATCTGTCACAAATGCAGAAGTAGAATAACTTTTACAATGAAAGTTTACTGCCGTTTTGTCTTCAATATTGTGTTAATATATACAAGTGACATATGGTGTATTTGAAAAACTGGAGCCAACTCAATTCTCAGAGAAATATCTGTAACGTATGGAATATTCAAAGGGCTTATTATTGTTAAAAGTATACAGCCCTTTGTGGTGATATATTGTTTATGATTTATTAAACTCATTGGAGATCAAAATATCAAAGCAGCCATACTCATTAGCCATGGAAGCCAGGACTCAGGACACAAAGACAGATGAATCTTTTGGAGTTCAAGGCTACCCAAGGCTACATGGGATTGAATCAATCTAAAAGAATAACAGAGCTCACACCTTTAATCTCAGAACTAGAGAGATACAAATGATAGGAGCGGGGTCTTCAGTAGTTAGTCTCAGGATTCTCCAACCATGTTGAGAATAGCATAGCAGTCTTGGATTGCAGTCTGAGGTTTGGTGGAGCCAGGATCACCTTTCAGTCTGAGGTAGTGGTAAGAGGTAGTGGCCTGCTGCTTTGCTTTTCTGATCTTCAGCTTGAAGCTTGAACCCCAATATCAGTCTCTGGGTCATTTATTTTTCATACTACAACCCTTGGCTTCATCTCTATTTAAGCAGTGAGATTCTACTTGCTTAGATTATAGTTTTTCTCCTCTGATATGCAAATTAAGTTACAGCCGTTTCTGCAAAGACAAGATGGCATTCAGCAACTGTTCTGTTGAGATCAAGTATAGTGTCCTTATAATCTGATGAAGCTTCCTGAACCATTGCACAAGCACCTGCTGGAACAAGAGACTAGCGGCATTAGCCTATTAGTCCTGAGCACCTGGGCTTTATGCAGGTCATTTGCAGAGAAGACCTGGGTGAGCTTCTTTATCTCACAGGGCCACAATAATCTGCTTCTTCAAACCTCATTTCTCACCTTTATAACTGTGGTAATTTTTTGATGAGAGATTATTCATTCTAATGATTTGACTTCAGGCATACATGTTCTAGTAGCCCATAGAGAATTTTAAGGAAAGCTAAAAGCAGAGGCATATCCTACCTCTCTGAAAACTTGAGAGCTGGTCCAAGCTCTTCAAACAGCAAGTCTCACCAGACAGGAAAACAGTTGCCCAATGCTCTGTATAAACTAACTTTTCTTTTTAAAGATTTTATTTATTTATTATGTATATAACATTCTGCTTCCATGTATATCTGCACACCAGAAGAGTGCACCAGATCTCATAACGGATGGTTGTGAGCCATCATGTGGTTGCTGGGAATTGAACTCAGGACCTCTGGAAGAGCAGCCAGTGCTCTTAACCTCCGAGCCATCTCTCCAGCCCCTAAACTAACTTTTCTTGTGAAAAGTTGAGTGATAAGGATACAACATCTGGTCTGATAAGGATACAACATCTGGTCAAATACATAGTCCTTTAAATCATGCTAATTCCATCCTGACTTGGTTCTCTAAGATGTGGGGATGAGCAAGAGTAAGCCTGGTTCACAGACTCTGTGATGAGTGGATGAAAGGGTTGCTAGGCACTGGAGTCTATCATTGAAATGGAACAAAGATTCCCAAGTATTGAGTAAGAAGAAAAAATAGTGTGGCTGTTGATGTTAATACACGCATTTCTCCCAGCCCAGAGATGGACAACCTCAGTGCCTGGACCTATCCTCCTCTGGCACGGCAGGCATTGTTGTATACAAGCTTCTCTTTCCATTTCCATAAGGCAATCTCACACATGACCTAAAATATACCTCTTTAAAACATACTATGAAATACATACCAGTGAGAAATTTGGGAAAGGACTAGACAGCTGTCCTTTTTGTGTACTCAGGATGGTCCTTGATAAACACCCATCCTGCCCCACACATAGGCACACATAAAGAGGATGCTTGTGAAACCTGAATTATACTGGAACCCAACTGTATATTGGGAACCATTCTGAGAGACTCAATCTAACCCCATTATTGAACAAAGTGGTAAGTCAAAGAATGTAAGCACTTCCTATGACCATTAGAGTTTTGTGTTCCACAGCCCATGAATGGTGGAGGTGACCTTAATCATCTATTCCAGATTCCAGACCTTGGTTTTTGTTTGCTTTTATTTTTTTGTTTGTTTGCTTTCTTTCTTTCTTTTTTTCCTTTTGAGTAAGGGTTTCTCTGTGTAACAGTCCTAGCTGTCCTGGAATAAGCTCTGTAGACCAGGCTGACCTTTGCCTCCTAAGCGCTTGGATTAAAGGCAAGGGCCAACCCCAACTCACCCCAGGTCTATGTGTCATTGATAAGAGGCATGACCAGTGATGCCTGAGGCTGCACTCAAGCCACTTACATGTGGAGGGTAAAAGAAAGTCAGAGACATCAGAGAGAACTCAGGGTGTTAAATAATGGATTGGAACTGTGTTGTCTGACCTTTGCATGGAGAGGATGCCTCAGCCCTGCTCCTGGAGCTGAGAGGAACTGGTGATCAGGGCATGAGGCATGCAGTGAACAATCTCCCCAAAAGCACAGGAGAGAGATCCTGGACACTACAGGGCAGTCACCAGGAAAAGGAATCACAAAACTTTCACAAAAGAAACTAAAAAGAGACAAAATGACACATTTACTTCAGGAAACTGGGGAGACTTCTGAATAGGGCAATGGGTTAGAACTTGCCTCACCTTACTATGGCCTGGAAAAGGCACAAAGTTGGAATTAAAAAAAGACATCATTCCAAAGAAAGAAGTACTTCAGAAGTTCACAGAGCAAAGATGGGCAACATTGAAGTAAGAAGTAACCAAAACAGCTTCACCCAACAGCTCCTTGGTTGAGGGTGGGGTAAATTAAGCTTCTGAAAGGCAAGTTGGTGGGAGGTGAGAAGTCATGCCTTCAGGGTAAGCCCATAGCACTCAGAAGCCTCAAACCTAGTTGTGGAAAACATTGATCTGTCCTTAGATAAGTCTATAGTAGAGACAAGTTTATCATATCTTTATGCAGCTCAGAGGACAGCAGCTAGGTACCATACCATCTAGTGAGGCAATCTTCTATTTTAAGATATCCTGGGTGTTATGTTCAGGAAGTGGTCTCCTGTACCAATTTGTTCAAGGGTATTTCCTACTTTCCCTTTAAAAAGTTCAGTGTGACTGGGTTTATGTTGAGGTCTTTGATCCATTTGGACTTAAGTTTTGTGCTTAGCGATAGACATGGATCTATCTGCAGTCTTCTATATGCCAGCATCCAGTTACACCAGCACCATTTGTTGAAGATGCTTTCTTTATTCCATTGTATAGCTTTAGCTTCTTTGTCAAAAATCAGATGTTCATAGGTGTTTGGGTTGATATCAGGGTTTTCAACTCGATTCCATTGGTCTACCTGTCTATTTTTGTGCCAATACCAAGCTGTTTTCAGGACTATAGCTCTATAATAGAGCTTGAAATCAGGGATGGTGAAACCTCCTAAAGTTCTTTTATTGTACAGGGTTGTTTTGGCTATCCTGGTTCTTTTGTTATTCCATATAAAGTTGAGAATTAGTTGGGGGGAAGGGGAGGAGGGGAGGGAAAAAGACCTGGGGTTGACATGTAAAATAATTTTCTTTCTAATTAAAATAAAAAATGGAAAAAATATGTCCTGGGTGCCTGGAACCAGTACAAGTTTAGATGATAAGGCATGCCATAGCCCTATAATGACAAAATGCCAAGGGAAGCATTTGTAGTTAGCAGAAGATCCAGACATTATTAAACTGCAGGGTTTGGGAGCCCACAGTGACTCCATTCCATCTTGACTTAAGGTCAGAGAGTTCAAGCTTGTTTTTGCTCCTCAAGGTCAAATAACAAGATGTTTGGCCAAAGGTGTGGTTACTAGATGTTTTGAGAATTAGGAGGTGATTACACTTGTTTGTTCCTTGAACTATGGAAAAGAAAGGGCTGTAAGAAATAAATTTAAGGCTGCTGCAGTATTCACTGTGAGCCCTCCCAATTCTATCTTCTGTTCTTTGTCTCTTTCTCTCTCTCTCTCTCTTTCTTTCTTTCTTTCTTTCTTTCTTTCTTTCTTCCTCAATCCTCACTCCCCTTTTCAGGTACATTTCAACAAGTATGTTGGTTCCAACAAAGGGTAACTCTGGAAGGAAGCTCAGCTCGTTAGGATGCATAGGAATTTGTATCTCCATCCTCAGTGGCTGAGAGCAAATCTCCTCAACCAAGAATAAACATGGATTTGACACCTCTAAAAATGAGAGGGGCAGGTAAATTAAACTCTAGAGCCACCTGTCTGCTGTGCATTGCTTCGGCATGCAAGAAGTCTTAAGTTTCAGAAGTGTATTTGGTATTCACAGCTGCATCTCTCCAGGATGATGACTGTCTTAGTATTCTATTGCTGTGAAGAAACACCATGACCATGCAACTTATAAAGGAAGGCATTTAATTGAGACTTGCCTACAGTTTCAGAGGGTTAGTTGATTACCATCATGGGAGGAACCTTGGCAGCAGACAGACAGGCACTGGAGCAGTAAACTTAAAGATTTATATCTGTTCAGCAAGTTTCAAGCAGAGAGAGTGAGACTGGGCCTGGTTGGAATTTTGAAATCTAAAAGCCCATCCTTGGTGACTATCTCCTCCAACAAGCCCACACCTTCTAATCCTTCTCAAATAGTTCCACTTCCTGGTGACTAATATTCTAGCATATGAGTATATGGAGTCCATTCTAATTGAAATCCACTATAATTATTGACCCTCTGGAAGTCCTGAAATATGAAATCAGTAAAATTAAAATAGAAATTACAGACACTACACAAATACATGGATATTAAATTGTATGCTCTTGAATGACAGGGAAGCCACTGGATGTATCAGAGAGGAACATTCTAAAATCCCTTGTATTAAATAACAATAACAGTACAACTTACTGGAACCTTTCTCTTGTAAGAGAAAACTTTATAACTATGGGTTTTACATTAAAATGGTAGAAATATCTCAAACAACCTCACAATGCACCAAAAAGTTTCATTAAAAGGCAACACCCTAAAACCTAAAATGGTAGATGACAAGACATAGTAAAAGGAAGAAATTAATGAAATGGAAAGTGAAAGAATATAGAACCAGTTATAGGATATTCCTTTGAAAAACCTGAAATAATTTAAAACTATTAGCCAGTCTACCAAAATAAATATAGATGACATGAAATTAATAAAATTAGTGATGCGAATGTGTTCCTACCAATTTCTGTGAAAGCCAGAAAAACATTAGGGACTATTTTGAAATGATTTATTGCAAAGTACTAGGAAAACTAGAAGAAAGGAATAAATTCTGAGACATAGAAACCTTTTCAAACTTAAGTCAAATAGTAAGACATTAAAAAACTATCCATAACTATCAGTGAGATTGTAATAGTGATGAACAACACTGCAAAGTCCTTACATGAAGCAAGTATTACCTTGATTCCAAATTCTAAAAACAAACACCCTAATAAGGAGGATGACCTATTTTACAGTCACAATGTATTTTTTGGTTCATCCAGGTGAGCTGATTTCAACAAATGTTCAACATCACAAATCATTATGAAAATACAAATTAAAACCACAGTGAGTTATAACCTTATGTCTGTTATGTCTTTTTTAAAGATAAACAATAACACATGTTAGTAAGGATTTTAAAAAGTGGAATTATTGTACAATGTTGGTAGAACTATAAATTAGTTTAGGTACTATAGAAAATGTCATTAAGGGTCTTCAAAAGCTAAAAACAGTGGCTGACAGATTGCACAGTGGTTAATAGTGAGCACGCACTACTTTTCCATAGGACCAGAGATTAGTTCCCCAAACCCAGATCAGGCAGTTCACAACTGCCTATAACTGCAACTCCAGAGGATCTGACATCTCTGGCCTCTGCAAGTGCTTGTTCATGTGTGCATACCACACAGACACACTCCTATATGCATAATTTAAAAAAATCTTTTCTAAAATTAGAAATAGTAGTCTCCTGTTATGTAACAGCCATATGCGTGTCCAAAAGAAACAGAATGAACTTTTTAAGGGGGCATCTGGACTCTCACTTTCAATTCAGTATTCAAAATACTCAGGATGTGAAATTAAAGCAGCCATCAACATTAAGAATATTCATTACCACAAATTAACTGATTATTTGATTATTTCGCCTAGATAATGTCAAAATGTATTTCTAAAATATTCATAATTCAGGTATTCTACCTCAAGAACACAGCCACAATTTTTATCAGGTACTGATAACATATTAAAATAATTATTTTACTTGATTACATTCTGGGAAATGCAGGCATTTTATCCAAGTCATATATAAAGATAAGCAAAAATAGCAATCTGACACATGCATTTGAGAACAGGAACCTCATCTGGCAGTTCTACACTGTGCCTTCTCTCAGAAGAGCAGGGAACAGGAGTGACCACAGCATCTACCACAGTGACTGTCTTTGCTGCTGATACTATCATTATTAATCATCACACACTCCTCATATTAGCTGGGCTGGGAGTGGGAAAAGGCTCAGTGCTAAGTCAGAAGTTTGTTATGTTAATAGTAAAAGCAAGCAGAGGCAGCTAAAAAAAATACAGAAAATTCAACATCACAAGAAGCCATGAGACAACAACCTGTGTACAAATGCTGTGGGGGACCAAAGTATTTCCACTATGGAATATTTTGAGATTCAGCCTTGGGTCTCACTAAACATGGAGCACGGGAAAGCTCCAGCCCACTGTTGTATTGTTAATGTCAGTAAGGCTACTACTGTTTACCATGGCCTGAGGGTAATATGCCTCTTATTTGCATCTGTATGTGCCTAAGCATCTGAATGGGCCCTCACCTGGGCAGAGGAGAGAGGTATGTGAATAACTTGTGAGTATAGGAGGTTAGGAGTGAAGAGGCAATAGGCCAGAGCAGAGAGGGAAGAAAGAGAGAAATGGTGCCTTGTGGTATAAGCAGGATGTTTCTGGTTTTCTGGTGTTTCTTAACACCAGAAAAGATGGCTAATAAAGAAATGACTCTAGTTCCCCATCATGGAACTGAGAGCTCTCTAAAGATGACAAGATGACTATGTTTGCTCTTTATCGCTGTTGGGTTGCTCAGAGCTTCCAGGTCCACACAGCCCCACTCAGGTAGAACCTCATGGACTAAGGCTGAGACATGCTGGGTCACGACAAAATGGCGCCCGAACACGGGGCCTGAGAACGAGGGAAGAAGCTATGGACACCACGAAGAAATGGGCAAGGCAGAGGCTTGGACACTTCAGAGAGATAGTCGTCGTGGGTGAGCTGGTTGGAGAAGAAGCATACGCAGAAAAAAGAAGAAAGAAGTGGCTGAATGTGGTGAATGAACAGCATTAATTCGGGAATAAAACTGTATATAATTGTAGAATAGGAAACAGATATATGTAATACAAAATAGGAAGACGTCAGCCAGCAGCTGACGAAAAGAAATAAAGTGGGTTATTTAACCCTTAAAGTAATGAAAGATGGGCAAATGAGAGAATGTCAGCTAGCAGCTGATAAAAATAGGTAAAGCGGGTTATTTAACCCTTAAAATAAGAGAAAATGCACACAGTAGGTATGAGACTGAAATGTCAGTTAGGTGATAAAGTGGTAAAATGTAATATGTTAAACTCCAGAATGAAAAATGCAGGTAATTGTAAATATGAAACAGGAATATTAGCCAGAGGTAAAGAGAAGTAAGTTAGCCTTGAAAGTAAAAATGTATATAGTTAGAGAAATCAGGCAGGTAATTGCTAGTCAGATGATTGTATATTTATTTACTTGGGTATAGTTTAATAGCTAGGAGCCTAAAACAAAGTGAAAGCAAATACAGGAGATTTTAGAGTTAAAAGTTTTAAAAGGATCCTTCCTGCTTGCAAAAGCCACCGCCATGATGCAGCATTTCGAGTTGTGCAGGGGCTTGGGAAGACATAGGTGTGGCCTTGCATACACGAAGGCCCTCAGGAGATATCTAGGAATGTAATGGAGAACAGAAAACTCCATGCCTACTTAGGGGTGGCTGGATAGTAAAGAATATACAGGACAAATAATTGGGATGGGCAGGGAGAGAGAGTTAATAAGTACCAAAATGGAGAGCTTTCACCTCCTTCTTTCATTTTAAGCTGGAAATACAGAAAGGCAAATATTCAATGGTAAAATTCAGCAAGAGCTAAGAGAATTGGAAATTTTAGCAAAATTGCTTACAGGAGATAAGAAATTTACAGGTTTCCTTGAATCAGAGAGAGTGGCTAGGGGAACATAGCAGGACACATGTGCCAATACCATTCAACCAGCTCCAGGAACTAATAATGGCTTATGTCCAGTATGGACCAACAGAGGCTGATAGGGAATATTGCTGTATAAGCCTCACCCCTAGGAAATTGAAAGCAGGTAACCAAGGCCTGCCTGTCAGGAGGAGGAAATTTGTTATAGAGAGCAAGCAGGGACCTAGGGAGTTAGTTCAGAATTGATTTCTATGCCTGTATGGACATTATACAAAAAGGTTAGAGACACAGGTGATGAAACTTTGATTGTGAAATAGTTATCTTATGATAATGTTGGTAATGCATGCCAGACCACGCTAAGGCCTCACAGGAAGAGGACTGATGTGGCGAGTTCATTAAGAATTGTTCAGATATGGACCTAGCTTACACTCAGGGATTAGCGATGGTGGCTGCCTTACAGGAAATTCAGTTAAAAATAAGTTATTTCAACACAGAAAACAAGGCATAGGGAGGAAGAAATGCACAGAGCCTTCTAGAGGTTGCTTTGGACATATTCAGGAAGAGCACCAAGTCAGACAGAGTCCCAACAAAAGAGAAAATAAGGGATCAGGCTTGTGCCCAAAATACAGCTGCAGATTTTTCAGCAGCCCAGAGGGCATAGTCAAGCTAAGGCCAAGGTCAACCATGGCAGCGGCCGCGGTCTGCCAGCCCTCAGCCAGCGGCCTGGTGCCACCTTGTGCAGGCGTCTGTGGAAAGCTAGACAAAATGGCTGACAGGGCTACAGACAGCCTGCTTCCTCGTGGTAACTTACAGCCTTGGGAGATGCCACCATGGCTGATAGCTAATCTATGTATATAAATGCTATTGATACAGTCAGACAGAAACTGTTTTTGAGACTTATAGAGAAGAAAGGGCGACATATTTAAGCTTAGAATTGTTCAAATTTTGGATGCTCATATTTCAATGATTGACTATAGATACTATGTTAGAAATTTCAATTAGGGATTTTTCTTTTTAAACAAACTGATCATAACCTGGGCAAAAGGAGAAATGTGAGATGTATGCAAGTTATGAATGAACGGTGTGGCCACACCTGGATGCACGATGTGATTATGAATTTATGAATGTGGATGAATGGAAATGCCTAAATTGCCTTGGATATGATTAGAGAGATATTTACATTGCCTCAGATATAGTTTTAAAAATATCAAAACCACTTTAATATGGTCAAAAAGAGCATCCAGTCAGTCATTCAATGTCTTAGCAGGAAAAATTATGATTTCAGCCCTAGGAGACAGTCAATTAAAAAGTTAGCAAAAGCCTATAATGTTAGCTTAGAGACATGAGGAATCTATGGATGATTCTGTAAAATTTGACAGTTGAGAGGATACAGGTCTTACTAAATTTTTATGTTTAAAAAAGGAAATCTAGAAAATAAAAGTTGATACATGATTTTAAAAAGGATTTGTGAAAAGCCTTAGGAGAGAGCCAACCTGTTAGATTCACAGCTTGATTGTGTCTTTGCAAATGCAAATTAAGGCAGGTCAGCTAACATGCAAATGAGGTCTTATCAGCTTGTCAGCTTCCAACGTTAGATTAGAAAAGGCTACTCAGAAACTTTAAATAAATCTGAAAAATTGTTAAGGACATGTTGTATTCTAAAGAAATTAAGGCTTAATAGGTAGCAATTGGAAAAGATAGTTTAAAAATCTTTAAATGAGTTTTTCAGAAATTGTTATAAAATATTCATTAGTTAAGAACCTTTTTGGGGACATCTACTGATGATTTAAATCCTTTAAGTAAGATTCTATAAGGAGATAATGATCCAGATGTACCCAGACAGCTAACTAGGAAGGTAGACAAGTTCTATAATTAGAGGAGGCGATTCAGCATCATCAGATATATTGACTATGCAAAACCATGGAAAGCTTATGTACTCCCCACAAAGCATAGTCCGACTTCTGTTCTATGGCAGAAGGAATCATTAATATGGTTGTGCCTAAATATTTTAAACCCTTATTTTAAAGCATTAGCCTACATGGTACAGAAATGCCACATAGATTCTAGGAAGTATTTTAGGAGAAAACCAAGTATGATACGTGTCTCCTACACTAAGCAACAGTTTAATTGGTTGTTTCAGAACAATGAGTCATGGGCGATTGTCTTTGCTTAGTTTTCAGGAAGAATTGATAATCAGTTTCTAGCTCATGGACTGTTACAATTTGCACTAATACATCCTTTTCCAAAATTGTAAAAGACAGTCCTATAAAAATATGCTATGTTAGTTTTTACCAATGGTTCTATTACATAATAACTTACATAGGTTATTAATAAAAAGGAATAGATAGAGCAGACAGCTCTGGCTTCAGCTCAAATAATCAAATTGTGAGCTGTTGCAATGGCCTTTCAGATCCTGGTAAATAATTCATTTAAATTTATATACTGACAGTCACTATGTCTTTAAGGATCTTGATTCCACATATAGGATCCAATATTAGATTGATTTGAGCAAATTCAAAATGTTATTCACTTACGAGAATTATCATGTTTATGGGTCACACTGGAAACCTATTAAATAGGCCTTTCCCTGATTACTAGCCAAATGGAATAAAGTAGCTGATTAACAAAATCAGTTGATTTTCGTTAAATAGAAAAAGCTCAACAGGCTTGTAACTTTCTTCATCATAATAGCAAGTCTAAGAAAGAAATTTGGCTTAACCAGAGAGACTGCTGGTCAAATCATCAAACAATTTAGTAGAATATGTCCACAATATGGCTATGGCTAATTTAAGGGTGAATCCTCAAGGCCTGCTCCCCAACTATTTATGGTAAATGGATGTGAATCACATTACAGAGTTTGGCAAGTTAAAAATGTGCCACCCTACAAACAGGAGAAGCCACCAGGCATGTTATAATTCACTGTTTAAGATGTTTTGCTGACATGGGAGTGCCAAAAATTATAAAAACAGATAATGGGTATGGATATACTGGCAAAGCTTTCCAGCAATTTTGTGCTTAATGGAAAATTGATCAAAAAGCATGTATTCCTTATATATCCCCAAGGAAAAGGAATAAGAGAGTGGGCCCATAGTGCTCTAAAAGCACAGCTTCTAAGATAAAAAGGGGGCATCTGTGCCCCCAGTATCCACATGGTGCATTAAAGAATACACTGTTTATCTTAAACTTTTTAAATATGGATGCCAATGAGCAATCTGATGCAGACAGATTCTGGCATGAAGGAACTCTAGCAAATTTCGCTCAGGTAAAATGGAGAGATGAATGGAGGGGACCAGACCCCATAATTATTTGGGGGTCAAGGACATGTCTGTGTTTTCTTACAGGAGGAGAACAAGGCACACTGGCTACCGGAAAGATTGATGAGATGCATGGAACAGAGAAAAATGGGACCTGGGCCTACAGGAGACCATCTGAAACAGCTAGAGTGAAACACTGGACCTGTGTTCCTGAACCTTGAGGACATCTGACCTACAGCCGGAGGAAGAAGGGAGACACACCCAGTTCCAGTTTCGAGAGGCTTTCCAGAGTTCCAGTTTCCCTACAGATGGACTACATTCACCTCTCTGAATCCGTGAGTGCTCATCCAGGAGCAGACTAAGAACTTGATAAAAAACAGCTTGCTTTCTTGCCACAAATAGACACACAAAGCTGTTTTGCCAGTTTTCCCATTGGGAGAAAGGACCCATTTAGGACAGTAGGATACTGGCATGAATCAGAGTGGCAGAAGCTCCTTCACAATGCTTAAACAAGACACGGACAAAAGACTTTTTAGTTAACTTTCAAAGACTGATATTACAAACCTGATATTAGAACTTCGGACTTTGAGCAAAAAAATAGATAAGTTTCAAGGGGCATTGAGTCCCAGGTAGGGAATAAAGAAGAGGGTTTACAATTGTGAAATTGTTCATACCCCACAGATTGTGAGAATATCTTATTGTCTTTTGATTGCTTTGTAACTCACCCTAATGTATGTTCATGATGGAATTGTTAATGGTTGTAATCTTGCTATATGTGTTATGCAGATGTTATTAGAAACTAGAAGTCAGAGTTCATTCTTACAGGAATGTAACATGCAGTTTACAAGCTTTAGGATAGAAGTATGTTTTAGGGAGCAAACTTTAATAAGGACCATATCAGAGGCACTAGAGGCATTGCCACAGAGATTTTAAAAAGGACATTTTAAACCTTTACTTGTCTTCATCCTCAGGAGAAGGTTTGCAGCCAAGCTGAGATGATATTCTCCTGGAGGTTTCTTGCTGATTCAGAACGCTTGGAGCGGGACTATGGCCCATCCCTCACTAACCTTATTTGTTTTACAGAGACTAGTTCCAGCCAAAGACTGGTACGGTTTTCCTTGCCTCCAGGGAATCCTAAGACAGAACATGCATGATGGAATGTGTGATTCCATTACGGGCACCCCTGGTAGGTTGAAGGGAGCCTCCTAAAACAGTGCAGTCATCTGTCCTGATGCAGAAGCACAGGTTTCTTTTTATTAATTTAAGAGAGAGGAATTGTGGGGGACCAAAGTATTTCTGCTATGGAATATTTTGAGATTCAGCCTTGGGTCTCACTAAACATGGAGCACCAGAAAGCTCCAGCCCACTATTATATTGTTAATGTCAGTAAGACTACTACTCTTTACCATGGCCTGAGGGTAATATGCCTCTTATTTGCATATGTATGTGCCTAAGCATCTGAATAGGCCCTCACCTGGACAGAGGAGAGAGGTATGTGAATAACTTGTGAATGTAGGAGGTTAGGAGTGAAGAGGTGGGCAGCCAGAGCAGGGAGGGAACAAAGAGAGAAATGGTTGCCTCATGGTATTAGCAGGATGGTTAAGAAACACCAGAAAAGATGGCTAATAAAGAAATGACTCTAGTTCCACAACATGGAACTGAGAGCTCTCTAAAGATGATAAGATGCCTATGTTTGATCTTTATCGCCATTGGGCTGCTCAGAGCTTCCAGGTCCACACAGCCCCACTCAGGTAGAACCTAATGGACTAAGGCTGAGACATGCTGGGTCACAACAAAATGCCCCTGCTCCATGCCCTTCCAATAAAGAATGCTAAGGGGCATTGTATACATTTCCCAAAGGGCTATTCAGAGAACACATCATTGTCTACAGCAGACACCATTAGAGCATACCCTTGATTTTCTTCATAAAACAGTTAGGCAATACCCTGCCCCCAATTTTATGCCTTCATTTTAATATTACTACTTGATGGGGCTGTATGGCAACTATGCCTGCATAATCATTACTGGATATGAAATTTTTTTATCACCCCAAAAAATTTCTTTCTGTCTTTTGCAGCCTATTTCTCCCTTTCCCTAACCTCTCTTCCATATCTGCCTAAGGGAATCTCTATATGTGCTTTTGTTATGCCATTGTTTGTTAGGTTTTCTGTTTCTGGAATTCCTCACTAACAAATTAAACGATGAGTTATAAAGTTCATAAGTCCTAACCCATGCTTTTTTGATTCATCTATACAATTTTTTGTATTATTTTATTTATGAATAAGATTGAAGGGTCCTGTAAGAAAGATTTAGGATGTGTTAACATGTTTCAAAATTAAATTTTGAAAAAATAAAACAATAATAGTTACTGCTGAAAAAAGTTACACTGGCCCAAGTTGCAAGGAATTGACCATAAATTTAATGATGCTTGAAATATATTAAAACACACCAAACTTTCACATAAATAAATCCATATATTTTATTCAGTTTTTAAAAGATTTGGCACAATTGTTATTTAAAATCAACACTATGTAAAATAAAGGAAGTAGAATATAATAAAATTCACTCTGGCTTAACTATACATGTGTATTCCAAAAGTATCCAGAGTTGAATTGACAGTGGAAAAGGTCTCGTGATTGGAGAACTGGAACTTCTGAATACACACCCAAAGGAAGAATTGGAAAGGTCAACTGTGGAATATTCAGTTAAAGAATGAATTCCAACAGTGTTGATGGATGTGAAACCACTGGTTGGAAAAGGTGTGGGATTTTTATACCCAAGGGGTCAGACAGATGTGTGCTGTACACTGATTCATTTCTTCATTGTTTTCTCCCTCTCTTTCTGCTTTATTTTTTACTGGTCAATTTCTCAATCTCCAGAAACAATAGAAGCAGACAGCTTTGTGCATGAAGATGAGATACAGGATATTTCCAGTGCTTCCATGCTATTTTTGTTTTTTATAGAATAAGAAAACCGATCAGACACACAGAGAACTTACCATGAGAATGGAAGGGGTACTAATTGGGGAGAGGAGAGGATTAGCATGGGTGAGATAAATACAAAAGAGGACAGCATAGGGTGAATTTCATCAAATACATCACACACATATCAAAATTTTATGAATACTATTCTGTTTATATATACCTAATTTTCATTATCCATTCATTTGTTCATAGACAATGTGGTGGATTCCAGTTCTTTGCTCTAGTGAATAAAGCTTAATCAGTAAGCATAAAGTGAAAATATTCCTACCGTAGGTAGGTAAGGTATAATGTTCTCTTGCTAGGAGTGAAATACCTTAGTCATAAGTAGTTTTAGTTTTAATTTTTTTGAGAACCATTCAAATTGATTTCCATAATGACTATATCAATTTCCCCAACCCCCACATACACAACATCAGTAAATAAATGTTTCTGTCTCTCCATAGTCTCTCCAACATTTGTTGTCAGTTATGTTGGTGATAACCATTCTGACTGGGGTGAGGTAGTGTCTCAATGTGGTTTTAATGTGTCTTCCCATGATGCCTAGGGATATTGGATACCTGAACACTCAGCTCTAAAAAAAAAAAATGAAGGAAAAAATTGCAGGAAAATGGATGGACTTAGAATGCATAATATTAAGTGAAGTCACACTCAGAAAGAAAGAAACTACATGTTCTCTCTCATATGCAGAATCTGTCCAATAATATATGCATATATGTAAACAATTGTAAATGTGGGTAAGGATAACATGGGAAAAAAGAGGACAAGGAATGCTAACTATAACTGGAGGAGAAAGGGCTGAATGCAGGGAATGAAATCAACTATAAAAGAGACTATACAGATAATTGTTTTTCCACTTCTATTTCTGTCTCTCCTTTTTTTTCTTTTTTTTGATTGGTTGATTTTGGTGGTGGCAGATACAAGCATAAAACACATTCAATACTTAAAGTGTGAAACTTCACAGCTTCCATTTCAAATGCCAATTCTTACAGTTCATTAAACTGCATAGACATTGGGTCTGGTTAACCGTGGTCTGTAATGTTTTTATTTATTCACAAGATTTTTAATAAGAAACTTTATTTAAAAATCTCATAATGAAACCCATTATTGTAAGGAATTAATAAACGCTTAAAAATTTAAAACTTTTAAAGTGTATGTTGGTTCTAATCTACAAAGCCCCAACAGTCTAAGAAAACCTAGATGTATGACCTTCTCAATAGAAGATGACAGCTTTCTGACTCAGCAAGAGCTAAAAGAGAGAGATCCTGGGCTGTGACAGAAGGATAGAATTGCAGGAATCACAATATGTCCTTTGGAACCTAGATTTAAAAAGCCAACTGCAGGACAGTGAAGAAAACTTGAATACATGCTGGGTATTAGATGTTCCTCATAAAATAAATTTAAAATCTGTAGGATAAACACCTTATAGGAAAATACTCTTATTAGTTAGATATACCTCCTGATATATTCACAAAGTAAATATGTTCTAGTATATTATACTATAATACCAGAAGAAACACTGCAGGAGATGTCAATTCCACAGAATTAACAAATGTGTTTATAAATACTGAAATTTGGTGATTGATTCCAGGGACTTGTTTGTTTTTTATCTGTTTCCTTTTGTGTATTTGTTTGAATCACACAGAACACAAATTTCTAAAGTAAATACAGTAAAGAAAATAAAGTAAATAAAGTAAAGTAAATGTAAGTAAAGTACAGTAAATAAAGTAAAGTAAATGGTCACATTTGAGCATGATGTACTGTTAATGTCATAAGAGAACTGAAGCCCCACCTTGGCTGAGAAGCTATTGGCTATTGATGATTGACAGCTACCAAGATGAGGAGAGTCTATTTTCCTGAAGTGTTGCCACTGGCTGGTCCACCATACTCTAGTAGAAGCCCACATATCCATGAATATATGGAAAGCACTATTTAAACTTGATAAGTGTGTGTAGAAAGGTCACAAGCTAGGTTGGGTAAGGGAGGCAGAGTGAGTAAGGGGGAAGTAGGAGGAGTGAACAAGTATGTTCAAACTCATTGCATGAAATCCTCAAAGAACTAGTCATAATATTTTTAAAAGGCTAAGAATTGGGGACCTCTGCCCTTGATTCAATCAGGGGCACCTCAGATGGTGACCCTAAGGGAATCTGTCACCACTCTTGTGGCTTACTATGCAAAGCAAACTAGTTCAGGCTCCAGGCTCCCCAAGCTTCTTCTCCACACTATGGTTTCCTAGATCTCGAAGTACTGGTACCTTCTAGTGCTCTAATTATTTGTTAACTATTAGGTGGCCTACAGAAGTGGTTTAAAGTGAGGTTAGTGATCAGTTGCAAGAACTCATGACAACAAAGAACTGTTCTGTAGAACAAAGCAGAAGAGCCAGGCTGCTTGCCTTTGACCCTCCCTGTACACTGCCCTCATCTCTCAGTGGTGAGGATTATACCATCTTGTTTTCTTAATTAAAGAGTGTAATGCTGTTTATGGTTCACTCATTACATCCCACCCCAGATTGTGGGGTTATGAGTGGAACTGAGTCACTCCCTACATCCTCACTTTTAAACTATCCAGGAGGATCTAAAGGGGCAAATATCTCTGAAAAGTCAGCCTAGGCCTAGGGGTTCTCAAGAGCCTCTAATGTTTGGTAGGAGCTCTTGTTAGAACACTAGGATCAAAATACTGCTAGTATGAAGTCACTGGGTACATTATGAGACAGCAGCAAGCTGGGTGAGCCTGACTCCAAGGTACTATCAGGCATAAGTACCAGGATTTGACTCCACTGTCTTTGGTCTGGGGCATGGCCCTGGAGTCTGTACCTCTGGCTACTTATTATTTCCAGGAGCCATCAAGCTTCAATGAAAGGTCCTAAGTCTGGCTTCATATGTCACCAGCTAAATGATTCTGTTGGGTAGTCAGATCTTGTCACTGCTCATACACAAGGAGCTATCAGAGTTTGTTTTGAAATATGAGTGAAGAGGGAGTGACCCCTCTGATGGACATCTCTAAAGAGGTATTTGAGAGCAGGCTATAGTAGAGTAGAAGTTGCCTAAAGAAAGGTCATGTAACCCTTCTACCTAGAATAGATACAGCCTCTTAGAGGCCAACTCTTACTCCTAGCATTGGGGCAGGCATCTTTCCTGACAATAATTTCTGTCTTCTTGACATTGTCCCCTCAAGACACAAAGTCATGTGTACCTAGGCTTGTGTCTGTGTGGTTATGCATGTATGTGTATATTCTTATATGTCCTATATGTATGACAAATACACAAGTATAATGTGCATAGTATATGTGCATGATGTTAGCAGGCACTCACAAACCTCATCATTTTAATATTTTAATTAGGAAAATTCTACCCCCAAGTAAAGGAGATAATATAGGAAACTCCAGAATTATGTAAACATAGTCCTGCTCATGATTGGAGCATGACTCACCTTTTTCAACCTCAAAGACTATTTTCAAGGAGCCATACCACTTTATTTAGTCATATTTTATTACATTTCTCTAAAATATGACATTTCCCCATTTTTATCAAAAAATGTTTAGTTTAAACCTATGCATACTTTTCTGTACCATCTGAAAGTATAATAATACAAAACAGAATCACCTTGAAACAGTTTAGTGTCTATTTTCTAATACAAAGCAATTCTTCTCCAGTTCAGTGGTTCTATTTAGGTAATGTAACTCATGTTCATTTTTCCTCAACAGTTCCAAAATGGCCAACAAATAAAGACTCTCACGTGCCCTTTCAATTCACTTGTAGAACAAACCTAGAAATTTGTTCTGGCAAGTTTCTCAAGGTATTATTCCCAAGGTTTAGTTGAACACTCCCTTGTCGTATGTTTTAAAACGTATTTCTCCACCTCTGTGTGTGCTGGGTAGGTTTTGACAACTAGATGCAAAACAGAATCACCTGGAAAGGAGCATCAATTGAGAATTGCCTTCACCATGCGGAGCTCTGAGCATCTCTGTGGGGAATTTCCTTGATTGATGATTGATGTACAAGTGTCCAGCTCAATGTGGGCAAGGACATCCCTGGACAGGTAGTCATGGATCATATAAGAAAGCAGGTCATGCAAGCCATGGGGAGCAGCATTCCGCCATGGTCTCTGCTTCAGTTCCTGCATCCAGTTTCCTACTTGAATTCCTTCTTTGGCTTCCCTTCATGCTGAACTATAATCTATAAGCCAAATAACTCTTTCTTCCAAAACCAAGTGGGTTTTGATCATGCTGTCTATCATAGAAAACAAACCAGTTCCTAGATACACCTAGATGCTTGAGAAAGAAAGAAATGCATCTCCTTCACGGGCAACATTAAGTCCTCTAGCCAGGTAGCACATAGTGTCACCTTGCTCCTGAATTGGGTTCTTGCAAGTGTTACATAGATCCATTAGAATGTTGTAAAATAATCTTATCATACAAATCTCCCTTTCTTTTTATTTTGAATACATTATTTAATACAATGTTTCTTCTTTCCTTTCCTCCCTTCAAGCCCTCCCATATACCCACCCCCACTTGCCTTCAAATTCATGGCCTCTTTTTTCATTAATTGATGTTGCAAACATACACATATTTTTATTTACACATACATTGTTAATTATAACCTATTCGGTCCATATATTGCTACCTGTATCTACATTTTCATGGTCGACTATTTGGTAATGTACAACTAATTGGTGTGATCTTCCCTGGAGAGTACCACCTCTCCCATTCCCAACATTAGGCATTTGCATATAGTTCTTTGTGTACAGTTGAAGACTTTTGGACTTTTTACCATCCAGTTTGGCATGTTTGTTAGTGTCAGCCTTGTTATGATTGGGTGGTCATATTGTGAGCCTTTATGGGCGTAAGTTCTGGTGTCACCGCAAAAGCCCTAGTCCTCTAGCTCATCAAGGAAACCTCTTTGAAACAAATCTCCTTTCTTGATAATTAGCTATAAAACTTTCACAAAAGCTTCTAGAATTTCTCATTATCAAGTTAAACTGTGTTGCAACTATCATATACTCTGACTTTTATATTCTATAGAGTGTATAGGATAGACAGTATAGGAAAGAAGCTTCAAATGCTTGACTCATAAATTTTCAATTAGTATACCCCACTGGTGACAACCAATTCTCTAACACTATTTTAATTATGAAATCATGTTTCTAAATACAGTATTTTATGGTTCATTCAGGAATATTATGAAGTTTATCAATACTTGAATTGTCCTGTTTCAGTCAGAGGGTTCCATGAATGTAGCC
Organism: Cricetulus griseus; assembly: GCF_003668045.3. Taxonomy (NCBI): domain Eukaryota; kingdom Metazoa; phylum Chordata; class Mammalia; order Rodentia; family Cricetidae; genus Cricetulus; species Cricetulus griseus. The sequence continues at coordinate 138,922,622 of NC_048597.1, forward strand.
TCGGAGTCTTCCTGCCATGATCTTATTATTCTGTGATGGCTTCCTAACTGTCTAGTGAGACAAAATGTTCCCAGCTCAAATTGTACATTTCCAGCCTCAGACCTATAATCAGCCATTTCCCCAGGAAGCCTTGGCTCCTTTTAGTGATGAATGATATATAATGACTACAATTTGGGTGTTACGGGTTTTCATTGCTACTGAACTGTCCATTGTTTCTAAGCCTTCTTGTAGATGGAGGTAGATAATATGCATTTATAAATTACAGGGTTTTTGCCTAACCTCATCAATCACACATCTGTTTCAACCTTATCCTACACTAGAAATCCAGGTTCTCAATGACACCACTTCAATTAATTATTTTTTGCCATAATCAGTCACAAACCAGTTACACAGAAGTATTCAATTAACAATAGCACAACTAGGAAAAAATGCAATTACTGACTGCAGGTTAAAATTTGTCTTCTCTTCTTTTGTCCCCCAAGATATAACACCATTAGAGATATGCAATAAAAATGCTGGGGCACAAAGTACTTGGAATGACATTTTATGCTACTATGTTTTTGTATATGTGCATACCACCTTTGCTGTCAGCAAACTCCAAGCTCATTAGGAGAACTAAGAGAGCTGAATGTCTGTGATTTTCCCAGCCAGAATCACAAAGGGGAAAAATATGAGCATCTGGTTTTTGAATGAGAATCAATACTGAGGCTAGCTAACAGTACTGAGAATTTTCCATCAGCTGCAAACCTTTAGCAGTCCCAGATTCTAGTGAGTCAAAGCCCTTTATGGGACAGAACAGTTAATCATCACTGTCTATCACTAAGCCACATTACATGAAGAACATAGGTATAGGGTAAAATTTATACATTTGTTTTATTAGAAATTCTTCTTATTACATTTATTTATTTGTGTATGGAGTACAGTCAGGCGTGTCTGTGTCATGGCATGTATGTAGAGGTCAAAGGACAACTTGCAGAAGTTGGGAGTCAATTCTCTCTTTCCACCACGCAGGAATGGAACTCAGGTCATCAGGCTTGCTGCCAAATGCTTTTATCCCCTCCAGCCACCTCACTGGCCCCATTTCTTTATTCTTTTCAGAATTGTATACATAATTACTGTATTTACATCATTTCCACATCTCCCTCTCACCTCTTCAACTTCTTCTATGTACTGCTGTTCTCTCTTGAATTCATGAGCACTTCTATCGTTGTTACACATTTGGGTCCATGTGTGCGTGTGCGTGTGCTTGTGTGTGTTGAGTCCATATTTATGTAATATACTAATATAGTTGAAAATCTTTGTTCAGTGAATTAACAACATTAAAAACAGAAGTAATGCTTTGGGAGAAGTGGTGCATTCTGAAGGTAACAAATGGGGATATTTGTTCTTCGGGAATCAGATCTACTTTCTGTTGCTGTAACCAAATTCCTTAGGCTACACATTCATGAGGCATTCAGCTCATGACACTGGTGCCTAGAGGTCCAAATCTATGGCACTGGCATCCTGACAAGGCTCCCTAGATTCATCACAACTTGGTGGGATTATAAAAATGGAACCATCTGCATGCAGCAGGGAGCAGTGCAGGAGAAGGCCTGGGTTTACAGCAGTGCACTCTGGCAAGAAACACTCCCAGAGACCAGCATTAATTTATGCTAAGGGCAGTGCTCCCATGAATTAATAACCAAAGTTCCACCACCTCAGAACAGCCATCCTGGAGATCAAAATTCCAGCAATGGATGAATCTTTGGGCTTGTTTAAGCCTTATCCAAAGTATAGCACTAGAGATTGAGGGCCAAACTATTGTCTTTGGCCAAGTGGAGGTGTGTGTAGTTACTAAGCTAAAAATCCTATAAGTCACTCGTTCTCAGTGTAGTCTGGAAACATACTCTTTAGCCTTCTTGATGAAGTTTTGTCTTTCTGGTACCTGAGAGCTGCAAGTCTGGGAAGGAAGTGGGAAAGATTTGGGTGGTAGTAAGGTGCAGCAAAAATGTCTGGAGACATAGAATGGGCCTACCAAGAAGTCCTTTGGACAACATATGTGGTGACAAGGAGCAAAGCAAAAAGTAGAGTGCACTGGGCCAATTCCCTCTTTTGTGTTCTTTCCTGTCCACTCAGTTTTACATGGGACTGACTATGCCATTAGAATAATAAAGCAGCAATGGGGAGAACAACAATAGCTAAGCACTCTAGTTTGAAGTTTGAGCTTCCTAGTCTAGTCACTAGCTGAGACATCCCTCTACTGCTCTCTCATCTTTTAGGTCAAATCCTGGCTCTGCTTTCATGAGTTTACATCTCTAAACACAGCATCTGCATTTTTGAAAATGGGACAATTTGAACTCTTGTTCAGTATTTAACTTTAGTGATAGATCTGAAGAGCTACAAAGGGCTTACTCAAAGTCCTAAGTGAAGGATTTTGCATAGGGGAGTCTAGGTTTGTCACTGTCACTACATCTTCAATGGCAGACCTAAGAAAGTCAGAAAGCCAGCATCATTCCTGCCCCAGTAGCTTTCTGCCTGTTCTGGAAAGCAACAACACTCAGGCTGGGACCTTTTGCCACAGTGATTTTTTATTTGCTGCCTAAATACATAAACCATGACCGGTGTCAGTACCCACCCCTCCAGAATGACCATGCCCTACACAACACAAACATGAGACAGGGACTCATCAAAAGAAGTGGTTTCTTAAAAGCCTTCCCAGTGGAGGGTATCTGTGCCCTATTTTAGTTTCCAGAGACCTGGAGCCTTAAAAAAGAACACCCTGTCCCTTTTCTCAGGGAATCATCCAGGAAAATTCTAATCCTTTGGAAAGTGGGAGTTTACTTCTAAACAGTCAATTAAAATGCCATAAGCTGTATTCTATTTGGGGAATTCATTAGTGTTGCTTAGAAGAAATTGAAATGAATGTTCAAGAGATCCCCTTAGACTTGCAAGAATCTGAAGACAGCATAAACATCAATGGGAAGATTATATTAGTGAATGAGCATGTTGAATACATTTACATTTTATGAATGGAAAGTGTTTCTTGAAATTACCACCAATTTGGAAAAACTAAGGAAGACAAGTTAGAGCCAACCCACTGCAAAGGCAGAGGAACTAACCAGGGGCAGAGGGACTGTCCTAGTTGTCTTGAAGGCCATTTCTTTCCTCCTTCCCTAGCAATGCCAGAGTCAGCTGTGTGTGCATCTGACCAATGTAGGCAAGCTGGTCTAGGCTGGCAATATGCAAAACTGTAAGATAGTAAAATAGAAAGACCTTGGTGTTCAAGCTGGCTTTAAGACATAGCTATGGGAGAAAGAAAAGTACGATTCCAGAATTGTAAATAATAGAAGCCATGTGATCAGCCATCTTTCTTTCTCCATCCTGGAAAAAGATCCTGAACCCTGGAGTTCCTGCCATCAGACTCTGTACACAGATACCTTGTCTCTCTTTATTGTTGTCACTGTTGTCATCTTGACCCTCACACATTGAAACTTCACCCACCCCCACCAACAATTCCTCATTCCAAACACAGTCACTATGCTATAGCTTCTCTGTTCACACTCAACTCCTCAGGCCTTAACTTCCCATCCCAGACACCTTTGTCCCTTGGTAGCCATCCACACTCCTTATCATAGTCTATATTGTTATCAAAACCTTCTTTGCTCCTAAAATGAAGTCATATAGTCTATGTCAACCATAACCAGAAGTTCACTTACTCATGTACTCTGACTGCAGTAATTCTTAAGTCATCAAAGCTTCTAGTAGCAGTTCACCTTCTCCCATTTGTTTAGGAGCATCTAGCACTTATTTTCGCCATTATCTTCATTAAATTCATGATCAACACTACAATTGCTTCCTTTCAATTAAGCTCAATTTCCATGCTCCACTCTCAGAGCATTGTAATTATCATGCTGAACTTTGAATCTTAGTAGAGCTGAACATGTATTGTTTGTATTAGTGCATTGGGTTTAACTATGTCTTCTGCCAGAGCTCAAAAGGAACCAACTGGAGAAGGGGAAAGGGACAAAATCTCCTGAGAAAATTGGGAGCATGGGGGGAAGGGGAGGGAACTAGGAGAATGAGAAGGGAAGAAGAGGAGGGGTGAGGAAGACATGATGGGACAGAGAGGTTGAGTTGGGGGAAGAACAGAAGAGAGCAAGATAAGAGATAATATAATAGAGGGAGACATTGTAAGTTTAAAGAGAAATCAGGCACTAGGGAAATGTCTGGAGAGCTACAAAGATGATACCAACTAACAATCTATGCAACAGAGGAGGCTACCTTAAATGCCCTCTCCTGATGATGAGATTGATGGCTAATTCATATGCCATCGCATAGCCCTTATCCAGAAGCTGGTGGAAGTAGAAGCAGACACCCACAGATAAACCTTGAATTGAACTGAAATCCACATGCAGAGAAGGAGGACTGATGAGCAAAGGGGCCCAGACCCCCTGAATGTGGGTGTCAGTGAGGAGACCTTGGAAATCTATGGGGCCTCTTGTAATGGATCAGTACTTATCACTACCATATGAATGGACTTTAGGAGCCCATCCCACATGGAAGGATACTCCCTGAGCCTAGACACAAGGGGGTTGGCCTAGCCCTATCCCATAGAATATGACAGACTTTGAAGACCCCCCATGGAAGGCCTCACCCTTCAGAAAGGGTATGGGATGGGTAGGGTGTTAGTTGAGGGGGGGGCAGGAGAGGAGGTGAGGGAGAGGGACCTGGGATTGACATGTAAAATAATTTCCTTGCTAATATAAAAAGATAAAAAACAAAAAGAAAAAAAAAACAAAAAAGGAACCAACTAAGATCAAGATCACATTCACTGACCAAAGCACTTTAATACACATCAGGTGCCATTTCCCTAGTCCCCATGCCTAGAACAATATCCCCTACTGTGTCACCAGTAGGTACTTCTCCCAGCATTAACTTAACCATACTGCTTGAAAATAAAATCTTTTAATCAAGAATTCCTTTGGTATATCAAATGGGGGAATTTTCTGCTCCTATTCTACCCACTTGTGTACATTCTACTTCAGATAAGTCACTTTCGCCTTATACTTGAGAGGCAGGGCCCTACACTTGAATATTCCCCCAAGAACCTTATTTCTTCTTCCATGGCTGTGCACCAGGGACAAGAAGCTGTTCTTACAGCAGTATCCATCTCATCTGCTCTGCTCAGATGCATCTCTAGTTTCTCTTTTTTCAATGCTCTTCTGTTTAGTCTTTTCTTCCTGCTGCTCAAACACTCCTCCCTTCTCTACACCCTTCATTGTCAACTCATCAACATGAGCAGAATTTCGGAATTTTCTGAACAGCCATGTCTCATTCTTCTGATTTGCCTCTGTTCTCTCCATGATGAGCAGCACTCTACAGACATGCTGGGGTAAACATCTCTCAGCCCGGTGCAAAATCTCTGGCAATGCTGTGTCTTATTGTGCACTCTTTCAAGATGTAGTACTCAAGCCACACGATGGTATGTTTTAGCATGTTGCTGTATCAGATTTCCCAAGCTTCCTGCACAATGCTGGGCAGTTGAGCTGCAATCCTCAACCTGTTCTGCACAATCATGAGGCTTGAAGCTCGACTCTCAAAAGAGTCTTCAACCTTCTGCAGCAGATACAGAAATTCCCCCAAAAAAGCAGGAGTGGAGATAGGGCAACACTTCCAGCTCGTTAATACAGTCTTGTTTGAAATCAACCCTTAGGTACTCAAAGTATACGAGCCAAATCCAGTGAGCAGTAGCCAGGATGAAGCTAGCATGCAGAGCCTTCTCAGAGGTCACAGAAATCATCTGCTGTTCAGCTTCATATCTCACTAATGCCAAGAGATACAGAATGCACAGGACTACTGCCCAGCAGCAGATTCTATCAGTGGCACTGCTGTGCACAGAGAAACACAAATCCTTTACTTTCAGCTTTCAATCTAGGCATTGTCAGACATCCCCAAGCACGGGCCAGACATTTTACACAAAGATCTACTGAATGCAAGCAGAGCTACCTATTTTCATTTCAAAATCTGTGTAGTTGGTATTTTGTCAGCCTCAGAGCCTCAGCTTGCAACTGTCTTCATGGGATCTATATTTTTCCAACTGCTGCAGTGTTTTTATAGTTCTGGGGTGCTGACTTACTCTTGGGTCTTCTGACCATTCTTCACACTATGCAAATTCTGTTCTCTACCTCATACAGTGGGATCACCAGCTGTCACTGGAAAAGAATATGGAATTTCTCAAGACAAGCAGCTTCCATAATGGCACTTTCAGTCTCACAGTAAACCTCCCTGATGGCACAGCCCTAGGACAAGTGAACCAAGGGATGATACAACTTTTCTTTCAAGCATAGAGAAAACTGTCTCCAGACTACCTTTCTGGCCTGGGTCAATAAACTGAGGTCTGTATACCCATTGGACAAATGTCAGGGTAGATGCAGTCCTCTGTGCCTGTCTCACAGAGGTTGTTAACATGTTCCTGGCCCAGGCCACCTAAGGCCTTACTCCTCTACAGTGACTCCAGTGAAAATTCTTTGTCAAGGGAAGGAACTCTCTCACCTCCCAGGATGTCATCCTTTATCATGGTGAACTCTCTTAACTGCAGCAGCGTGATCAGGTCACATGGCAGTTGTCATCATAGATCTTGATAGTCTGTTCTTTCAGCTATTCCAGCTGATGTGTTCTTTTTAGCCACCCCAGAAAATCAGGGCATATTCTTCATCCCCATTATTCTCACTTGTGCCTTCCAGGCTGATCCCATCTTAGCCCCATTCTCTTGTACCTTGATGTCACAGCTCGTGACAGCACTTTCCTCTTCATCCAAGCTGCATTTCAATTCCTCTTACTCTCTCTCTCTCTCTCAGCTTTGTACTCAGACTTGGCCTCAGTCGCCAACTCCAAGCTGAGGTTACACCTTCTGCCACCATCCTGCGCTTCAAATCTTCAGAGTGTCTTTTGATTGTATAAAAATTCATTTTGATAGAATCAAATTTATTTCTTTTTATTTACCATGCTTTTTGTCATATTCAAGAAATAACTTACAATGTCCAGGGTCAAGGAGACAGTCCTCTGAATTTTTCTAAGAAATTATTTATTGAACTCTTATGTTTAGGTCTTGGATCCATTTTTAATGGATTTTGTAAATGATATGATCAGCCACCTTCATTCTTCTGTATGTGGCTATCCAGTTCCTTGGCATCTTTTAAAAAATAATAATAATCATGTCTCCATGGAAGAGTTTTGGTACCACAGTAAACAATGAATTGACTTTAGTTGACATGTTGGTTCAATTTCTATTGCTATTGTAAAGATCAATACCTAAAGGGGGAGAACACATGGGAGAAAATGGTTTATTTGGCTGACATGTTCCATCATATGTCATCACTGAGGGAAACCAAGGCAGTAACTGAGGCAGGGCAGAAACCTGTAGATAGGAACTAAAGCAGAGAACATGGAGGAACAATTCTTTCTTGTTTGTTTAGCCTTCTGTCTTATACAATCCAGGACTGACAGTTCAGGAGTAGCACCACCCACAGTGAACTAGGCCATCTCACATCAACCATTAATCAAGAAGATCCTCTGCAGAGTTGCCTACATGCCAGTGTGATGGATGTATTTTCTCAGTTGAGATTCATTCTGTTTAGATAACCTAACCAAAACCAACAACATAAAAGCCTAAACAACACAGTTGGTCAAAATAGTATGCTCTACAGTCCCAGATACTTGGGTAACTGAAACATGGGGTTTGATTGAGCCTATATTTTTTGAGGCCAGCCATGTAGAAGCATCATGTAAAAAACTTGAAAACACACACACACACACACACACACACAGTTTATCTCTGTTTTCTGTTCCATTCTGTTTTTCACATGTGAATTTACACCAAGCGTGCATTGGATTTAGGTTTTTGTATGCGTACATTGTTTTAAAGATAGAGATTTTTCTATGTAACCTACCTGACCTGCTACTCATTATGTAACCCAAGATAATTTCAAATTCATGTTATTTTCCTGCTTTGGTATTTCCTATGGGCAGGTATTCCCACACACGTTTCAGTATGTTGTTTAATTCACAGAGTGATTTTCTCTTTCACTAAGGAAATTTGAACCTTCCAAATTGGAAGGGACACATTCGAGCCACAGCTTTATTCTTTTTAGTAATTATGACTAAATCTCAAATATGTATTTGTGAACTTCTTTTAGCTAAATGGAAGATTTCAACTCATTTGAGTAACCATCGAGAATATGCTGCTTTCCGGATTGGGTGGTAAGAGTGTATTAAGCTTTATTAAAAAGCTGTACCTTTTATACCATTTTTCTCAGCAGCAGTGAGTGATCCTCATAGTGCTCCATATTCTCACAGCATTTGATATTGTCAACATGTTAGATTTTAGATAACAGATTTTGTCTTGGTCTGTCTTGTGATGGTGTTATAGAATACCCACGACTAAGCAAATTATGAATAATAGAATATGTTGCTGACAGTTAAGAAGGCTGAAAGTCCAAGATCAAGTGCTTATGGAATGCTTTGTATGGCAAGGGTGGCTCTCTAAATCCAAGATTGTTTCTTGCTGTTGCAGCTTCTGAAATCTGAAAGGGGAAATGCTCCATCCTCATTCAATAGGAAGTAGAATATTAAGAAATAACACCACAAAGCCTCTTTCACAAGAACTTTAGTCCTGTTCATGAGGGAGAATTCCTGATGGCTGCATCACATCTTAAAGTTGTCATCTATTAATATTGTCACACCAACCATTGCATCTCAACACATAACCTTGAGAAGGGACACATTTGAGCCATAACCTGATGAACCTGTAGTTCATCATTGCTTTTTTAATTTAACTTCTGATGTTGAGAAACATTTAACATGGTTATTTTCTATCTGTGTGTTTCCTTTAGAGAAGTCTGCTCAGATTATTGACCCATTTTGTAATTGGATTGTCTGTTTACTTACTGTTCAGTTTCAAACATTTCTTGAATAATTTGATGCTGGTCCTTCATAACATATGAGTTCTGCAGGCTTTTTTCTAAACTTATTTTGTGTGCTTTTTAAACAACCAATATATCCTGCTGCTGAAGTGTCTATTTAAATATTTTGCTCATTTTCACCTGCTTGATTGTCTGTTTAATATTGACTTATCAAAAAACTATTTTAATATCAAGTACTTAAGTGGGTGTATATTGTGTGACTGTTTTCTCCTTTTGTTGCAATTGTATTGTATAGTTTATTAATAGTTTTTCTCAGTAGGTATATTTTTCTTTTTATTTATTCATTTCTCATACAACACATCCTGAACACAGCCTCCCCTCCCTTCACTCCTCCCAGTCTTACCCACAATTTCCTGTCCCCAAGATCCACTGCTCCTCTGCTTCCCTTCAGAAAAGAGCAGGTCTCCCAGTGAGTTAAACTGAATAACATATGGCATAACAAGATGCAATAAGACTAGGCACAAATCCTCATATAAAGATATGATGAACCATTAAAGGTTATGCTTACAACCAAAATTGTATTTAAATTTTAATCAGGTCAAATTTATCATTTTAATATGATCATGAATTGCTTATCAATATAAACGCAAAGTGCATCTGGAAATGTGCAAACAATCGTATACTTGCATAGCCTACTATGCACCTAGATTATATGCTGTGTGTTTATTCTTGTATGTATGTGAATGTATATGTACATATATGTAGTATATATGCAATAGTCTATTGATCTTAGGGACACAGTGAGGGAGACAACACAAAATTAAAGCAAGCACAAAAGGAAATAGTACAAACAAGAGAGTTTATAAACATTAGATGTATGAGCAAACTGTTTTCCAGCAAACTGGTTTTAGCACATGTAAACAATATACTTCCAAATAGAGTAGTAAGATACAGTTCACACATAAGCCGATACTATAGCCATTTATTATTAAACATTACACAACACGCATAGCTTCATGTGTTTCATTTATGCAGCTGGTACAACAGTAGGTTTGCTTACACAGGCAACATTACAAAGACATAAATAATGGGCATAGTAAGATGTTACAGTTACAGTAGCCACCTCACTGGATGATGGGATTCCTTTTTCTCCATTATAATCTTATGAAATCACTGTAGGAAACCTCCCAGGATTTCCAAACTTCTTGCTTCTTACTCAAAAAGTGTACATGACCACCACTGTCTGGAAGCAGAGAAGCTGGGATGATCCTCATGTGACCATCCTGAGATCAGGTCTGTGAAGATTCCTCTGTGGAAGGAAAGAGGGGGCTCATGAGACTGTCCTAGTTAGGGTTATTGTTACTGTGATGAAACACCATAACCAAAGCAACTTGGGGAGGATAGGGTTTGTTTGACTTAAATGTCCCAAACACTGTTCATCATTGAAGTCAGGCTAGGAACTAAAAACAGGGCAGGAATCTAGAAACCTAGAGTCAGGAACTGATGCAGAGGCCATGGAGGGGCACTGCTTACTGACTTGCTCATCCTGGCTTGCCCAGCCTCCCAGGATTACTGGGTACCGGGGGATGGCATTACCCACAATGGGCCGAGTTCTCCCCTATCCATCACTAATTACAAAAGCAGGATCTTTTTTCTTTTTTCTTTTTTTGTTTTTTCGAGACAGGGTTTCTCTGTGTAGCTTTGGAGCCTATCCTGGCACTCGCTCTGGAGATCAGGCTGGCCTCGAACTCACAAAGAGATCTGCCTGCCTCTGCCTCCTGAGTTCTGGGATTAAAGGCGTGTACCACCAATGCCTGGTTAGCTGGATCTTATGGGGGCATTTTTGAGGTTTCCTCCTTTCAGATGACTGTAGTTTATGTCAACTTAACATAAAACTAGCCAGGACACAAGACTCACAAATCTCCCAAAATCCATACAAGGCCCCTCTACACTCTGAGATCCCAATCAAAATATATAAAAAATAAGGAGTTGACTGAGTTGGGAATTCTCATTGTTGGCTAAAGCAGTATCACACATATGCACACCACTGTTTAGTATTTTACATTATTTAGTTTTAAGTTTTAGATCATGATCTACAATCTATGTTGGATTACTTTTGTGTAATGAAGCAGGCCTGCAGAATAATAAAATCCTAAGTGTCTTGTGACTGAGCGATGGTAACTGAGCGATGGGTGAGATGAAGTGAAGATAGGTGGTGGTGACTGAGAGGGCTGGCTTCATGGAGGTAATGCGAACTACAATGATGAACTTCAATGATGAACTACAATGATGGTCAAATCATAGAGTGGTACATTTTAGGTCAAAGTCATAGAAAAAGAAAATAGATCAAGAACTTGGTGAGTTTTGCCAGACAACACCTCTATGAGGTGTGGTATGGTTGGGGAGCCAATGGAGAAGGTATCTAAAGATACAGAATATCAGATCCTGCCATCCTCCTGTCCTCTAGGTTTTCCATGAAAATCTTCCATTTCAGCCCCACCTTTCTTCAGTTTTCCTGTTTTAACTCAGCCTTGGACAGATGTCAGGCCATGTTGGCTTCCTTGCTTTCTCGTGAATTCATTCCACCTGCTTCCTGGCCCCCTGAGATGGGTAGAGGATATTGAGCCTCCCATTTTCCCAGAGAGGCTCCAGACAGGAAAGCCCTCACTGGCTGCTGAGGCCAGCACTAACAAATATCTCACCTGGCTCTTCTCAGAAACAGCATGAACTAGAGTGTAAGAAATTAAATATATTCTGAGCTGATGATTTGCCTTCCCAGATTAATCATCTGGCTAAACAAAACTAAGTTTGTTCTTTTGTTTCTGGAAGGACACAGCAGAAATGGGGAATATTCTGTGAGTATAAAATAATAAACCCACAGAATCCTTCAGTCTCTTAATTTGCAGAACTTTTTTAAAAGGCACACACAAGGAGAGAAAGTATTCAAGCTGTATGCCGGCAACAGATTTAGTATTCATTTTAAATGATTTGTATGAAATTCAAGACTTTCCTGTAAATTTCTCATGATTTATTTCATCAGCCAGCTCTTCACTTGCACTGAATGTATTTATATCCATGCAAATAGATCAGTGGAGAGGCTGCTTTGTGACATGAGGTAGAGTTCCTTTATAAAATTCTAATGATACTTCAAGAGATATTGCAATGAAGGTCAGACAAGGCAGAAAGCAGGAAGGGAGCCATCCAGAGGGACTGGGGTGAGGGGATATAACAAGGCTGACAGGGGCAGAAGAGAAAGGAGCTGAGATTTCCAGAGAAGCTGTTGGCTTGCCCTTATTGAATGAGCCTCCCTTGTCTGTTTGGCAGGCTGCATTATATAGCTCCAGATACTGCTTATGCAAAAGAAGCATTTGCCTGACCTAATTGAGTCCTGGTGTTGGAGCAGAGGAGGGAAGGGAGGAAAGGCAGAGCCAGGATCCAAGCCAAGGATGGAAAGTGAAGCCACAGGGATGGTGTAAGTGAGGAACAGAGAGGGTATAAAAATAAAATTTGAGGCCGGGCGTTGGCGGCACACGCCTTTAATCCTAGCACTTGGGAGGCAGAGGCAGGCAGATCTCTGTGAATTCGAGGCCAGCCTGGTCTACAGAGCAAGTGCCAGGATAGGCTCTAAACCTATATAGAGAAACCCTGTCTTGAAAAACCAAAAATAAATAAATAAATAAATAAATAAATAAATAAATAAATAAAATTTAAAAGACAAAAAGTAGAAGGCACAAAAGATAAAGAAAGAGAAGACCTAGGTTGCATTCTTTACAGATGATGTCAAAGTTAGCACCAGGTCCTCTCACAGGGCATACTAACCTCATATATGACTTCACAGTAGATAGAGACCTGGAATTCCCATCTCCTCCTGTGCCTTGGAGGCACTCTTCCTCTGTAACACACTTAATCAACTACAGGAGTCAATCATAGAACCTGCTCACAGTGACCATACATCCTACAGTGAGACACTAATTTGTCTCTCTTGCTTGGTTGCAAGAAGCCAGGTACAGGAATGGCCTCCCACCTCTACTGTAGCAGAGGAAGTATGAGCAAATCTGTTCATAATCAAGCAACAGGCTTCAAGCAATAGGGAAGAAGAAAAAGAAAGGCATAAGGTCTTCTGCTACACTAGTTTGTAGTGGGTGAAGATGATAAAGGTTTGAGCATGCGTCAAACAGCCAGCACCATACTGGGGACTTCATGATGTCACCTGACCTGAAGAGTTCAGTAAAACAGGTAATTCTACTCCTATTTCCACAGACAAAAAAAACAAAGCACTGGAAATTCTGTGTAATTTTACAAAACCACAGCTGATAATGTGAAAATTAAGATAGGTACCTGAACAAATAGGCCTCAAAGTAGAGCCCTGCTTGTCTTGTCTTTTGTGAACCATTGTCCAGGAGGGTGTCTGAAAAATTAAAAGATACTCAGTGTACACCTCCTGAATAAGGATGGCACTATTCTAAGAAGAAGGAAGATTGTGATTCTGGAAAATTGAGGCAATGCTATGGAACTGGTGACACAGGGTAGGTAGTTCATTCAAGGACACAGAGACTGTTATGAGCGCGTTTAATAAAAGAGAGAGAGAGAGGTTTTAGATATAAAAGTGATGCAAATTTATCTCCAAGCCATGTTAATGTACAGGTCAATCTCCTTTGTCTCCCCTAAGCACATGACAGATGACATTTACCAGGCCTGTTCTGGGTAACCCGTTTCAAACAGATAAAACATAGGATGAATCCATGGAGTGCATATTTATTTAATTGAAGATGACATAGCCTGTTACAGGTCACTAATAGATTGGATCACAAATATGGAATCAACAATAATTCAAAAGAGATGGAACAAAGCCAGTAAAACTGACATTTACAGAGATAAATATAGAGTCATTTGCCAAACAGATATTGTGGAGGACTTATAAATTACCCAGGAGGGCATGAGGGCTTCAGAACCTAGGCCATTTCCTATGGGTTAAAAGGAGCTCATATCTGGGCTGCTTGTCAAGAACTAAATAGGTTTTTAGACAAAGAAGGCAGCCTAGAAAAAAAGAAGGCAGCATAGAACACTTATGGAAGAAGGAATGACCTGGTGGCACAGAATGATCAATTTGGGGGAAGGAAGGCTGTGTTGTTTATTTATTCTGTAAGTGTGCACTGCATATCAATGTGTGCCAAGTTGGGGACAGATGCTAGAAACATGGGCCTAATGAGGCCACTCACACCACTGGGAAAAGACTTGTGTTAATTGCTACAAAGGAAAGCACCAGTTTGTAGAGATTCACCATGTATTTCGGACTTGCCTTCGATCAACAAATAAAGTTAAGGAAGGCAGTTCTACTATGGCTTGAGGTTGTCCCTAAATGTCTTTTCGTTGGAAATTTCAATCCCAAATTCATATAATTGTGTTTTGAAGGCAGTCTTTCAGGGGAGACATAAGAGTTAAAGAAACCATAAAGGCAGAGCACCCATGATGGTATGAGTTAATCATAAGAAGAGGAGAGACCCAATATGTTGCTTGCTTCATCACCTCCATCTCACCTTTTTGAAATGCTACACCATGGGATAACTGAGCAAGCAGGCTCTCACAATATATATCTTGGTTTCTCACCCTCTAGAACATTATAAATTACCCAGTCTTTTGTATATTGTTCCAGCACCAGTAAGTGGACCAAGTGAACCACTTAAAAAACCAACAACCCAGGCTGGTGAGTGCTCATTTCTAGCATCCAGGAATTCTCTTTATCAGAGAACTTAAGGCCCATGGCTACCATACACAGAGAAGATGACAGCTTGATAAGGACTTCATCCACGATATTGAGTCATTTTTTGACAATCAGAAGACAGTTTTACTGGTGAGGGCAAGCAAAAACAAGGGCTTTCATGTGCTTTGGCACCATGACCCTCATGGTGCTATCACTACCCTGCCAAGCTGTACCTTCACCTCTTTAGATTGGGGAGCCACCACAGAATCTCTGTCCAACTTCCATGGGGTCATTCAGAGACCCAGATGGATAAATTCTAGCGTAGTTCTAATATAGACCAAGCTTGTCCTAGAATGTTCTATAATATAGGCAGTATACCCAATAGATTTTTCTCCTTCTCTCATGATTTATTTCTCTCATGATCTCAAATCAGTGACTTATGCCACAATTTACATCTTTAGCTCTAGTAACCTACCTATCTCCTAAACCACTGGTAGGGGTTGGAGCTCAGTGCAGTATCCTAATTACCACCTCCACTGCATCAACCTGCCTCTCTATACACTGCATAGTGGAATGATACAGGAAGACATGGCTCAGAGATGAAGGGAAACAAAACCCTTAGGTATCACCACCACCATCACCACCACCAGGAGACCTGCAAAAATACATTGCTGATCACATTGTTAGATATTGCTACATGTCTGGTTCATTTATCTCCCACTGGATACTGTCTGGCATCAGTTTGCTTTCCTTCCTAACACCTTCAATCAGTCTAAATTCTCAGCCACTCTTTGCAATCATATACATCCAGTATCCTTATCCTTTAAAAGGAAATTCCTCCTCCCCTGTCCAGGGTCAACCCTTCTTTTACTAATTTTCAGATGCCACCTTAATGTGGACATTCCGTGTTGCTGGATTCATAGCCACACCACTTGAATCCTCCATAACAGTACTTCCCAGGATGGGGACCACCCTTGATTTATTTACACAATAGTCCAAGCAATGATGAATGCATATGCCCAAGGTTAAGCTGAGGAGATGTTGGCCAAATGAATGAAGACTTTCTTCAAAGACTGAGGGTCTTTTCCATCCTCTGGTGACTTTTCCTCCTACATCTATCGATTACAGTCTCTTTCACAAGTCTATCCTATCAGGAATGTCCCAGGAGGGATTTATAAACATGGCTTCTCTGGCCCCTCTACTTCTCATCATTCCTGATGCTGCAGAGCTTATTCCCTTACATAATTTGTAACGTGTCATTTGTTGGCAAGCCTCTGGGTTCCTCCACAGAGTTTTCTACAACTGTGCAGATTAGACCTATGTTCAGGGATGCTGAAGGTCAGCCGCTCCATGACGATGCAGGAGGGTTGAGTGGATGGGAAGACATCTGGGTCAGCAAGTACCACCCACCTCAAGCATACGGAAGAGCAAACAGCCCATTTCTTTTGTATAGAATGAAGCTTAAAATTTAAAATAAAACAAATGTCTGCCTACACATCTTTAAAACTTTCTTTAAAAAATTTAAATTAAATCTTTAATTATCTCTACTTTTGGGTTTTCTTTTACTCTGAAAGAAAAATCAGCACAAGATAAATGTATTTTTAAAATTGTAAGTTTTGAATAATTCATCATTAATGATGGACATGGGAAAGAAGGTGGGCAGGGCATGTAAATTTCAATGCAGTAACTTCTGGCTAGAGGTAAGGGCCAAAGGGCAACAGAAAACACATCCCATTAAAGACTGCTTGTGAAAACTACTGCATGCACTGGAGAACTAGCCATGTGTGTCATGGTCCAGGCTTGCTCAAGAGCAAGGAACTGGCCAGGGACCATCCTTGGAGTTTGAATATCTAATTCCTCTCCTTGCCCCTTTGGAGCTCATAGGATTTCACATGCTGAAACAACCTGTAACTGTATGAATAGTGTAGCACACTTTCAGTCTTTGGCTTCCTGTCTAGTGGATGGGGATGCATCCCAAAAGATACTATGCCCTACAACCTTCATTCCATCTCTTGAGGTTAATTCCCAGAGTGCAACATGTGGCTGTAAGGACAAAGCCTTAAGTGCTCCCTTGGCTTGACATTCAATGGCATGGATGTGGACCAGCATATTGAGTCCTACCCTCACACCACAGCAAGAAAAATATACAGGCACAGTGTCTGTGGGCTATAGGGAGTCCACAGATGGCCATGTGTATTCCTCAAACTCATCACTGCCAATGCTGTGCTCAAGTAAGGAATAGTCTTCTGGTCAGGTGTGGATCTGTGCACTCCAAGAGACAGAGTCTGCTTGGAATGGAAAGCCACATGTCTGATACTCCTAGTATCTGCAGGGCATTGCCCTTCAGGACATCCACTTCTCCAGTGACAAACAAACCCTGCAGACCAGCCCCTGGGTCAACCAGTATCCTCGAAGCTCTGACTTCTGACCACAGCTATTTAGAAAGGAATGGAGCTGCTGTGAGAAGTGGCAGGAGTGGTACAAGAGGGAAGGAGGAGTGACAGATGTTACTGGCTACCACACTCTATTCTAAATACTTGGGTTGTGTTTAATTCTCAGAACAACCCAATAAAGTAGATATTGTTATTATTCTTATGCTATACCTGAGAAAGCAGAATCCCCGAACGCTAAGCATTTCTGAGAACTTTGTATATACTAAGGGGTGGGGGATCTGGGTTTCATGTTTATGAAAAGCAAGATTTCCCTGAAGATCATGAGAGTAAGAAAGAGCAAATAGATCCAGAGCTTTGTAGAGTGAAATTTATTGGTGATTTGCCAACAATGCATGGTCCCACTTGACAGAAAAGCCAGGCAGGTCCCACAACTTGGATTACATATCTATGGCAGGAAGTGTAACAGGGATTTCATGCCAACCAGAATGTGCTTGGTTTATTGTACATTGTTATCAAAGAGCTAGGCATGTCACATGGGTCAGGTGTCTACCACTCCAGTAGTTTGGTCTATTCATATGATGTTGAAAACTACACTTGAAAGATCATCCAGGGTTACTCTGGGCAATTGCAGAAATTATTCATAAGATGGCTGTGACCGTGTGAAGCTGAATTTACACATTGCTTACCTTTGATGATGGCAGTTGCTTCTATTCGCATGTCTATTTCAGAAAACATCACCACCATGGGAGCACCGACTTTAAGGACTCATCTATTCCCAATACCTGAGGAATTAACATCAGTATAGACATATGCAAGGGTTTCTGGTCCTTCTGGTAATAACATTATGAAAGTTTGGGATGCTTTTTTACTCCTTTTACAGATCTCCGCCCACCACGTTTATCCAGGACTGTAGTATACTGGGAGCTCGTGCAACTTGCAAGTCTAGCTTTCTGAGAGAGTTTTTGAGACTAGAAGGGACTTCACCAACTGAAATTTGACTCTACTAGATCTCCAACTCTGACCTTTGTTCACTTAGCACATATTTATTGATCGCCTACTAGATTGTGGGCCAAGAGACTGCTGATTAGCACAAACCAAGAGAGATTTCCTGTAGTGAAATCTAAGTGACATTAAAACATGAATCCAGGCAGGGGAGAGCAGGACCCTGTAATTATCGCATTGCTCTGCCATTGTCAGGCATTCTTGTCAGGTCAGCTTGACTGTGTGCATCTGGCAAATGCTGGAGACATTTAAATGGACTGTCTACAGTAAGTACCAATTAAAACATTAGGGAGCCTCAGTGTTGGCAGCTTGCAGCTTGCTGGCTCCCAGGATCGGTATTGAATTAGGCGTTGCTGCCAAAATGCCCCACCAACAGTCTGTCAGGTCATATGTTCATTGGAGACCAGAGAAGGAAGAGCTGCTACTCAGACACAGATCATTCTAGAAGCCAATCAACAGGAAGAGTTGTTTGTAAAGATAGAAAGTAACTTTCCAATGTCATTGTCCAAGGTATGGATTTTATTCCTTAATCTCTAAGTGTTTCATTTAGGTGAGCCTAGCTAGTCTATTAAATAACTCCAGTATTTTTGTGCTTTTATATAGCACATGGAAATTTATCATCATGCCCATGTCAGTTTCTTCTTGTAGCAGCCACAAACCTCCTATGCATTTAAACCACAAATTCATCATCATAGTTCACGAAGGACTTCCTGCCTTTTCTAGTCCAATGTGCTACTGGCATTCCATGGCTTAAGACCCTTCCTCTTCATCTTCAGTTAGTAATTACTTCACACCAGCCTCTTGAGTCATCATCTTCTTCAAGTTCATGTCTCCTCCTCTTCATAAGCACCCTCTGTTCACATTAGACCTTACTGGTGTTTGGGAATAGTATCATCATCTCAACATTTTTAATTGAATTGCATTGTCAAGGTCTATCTTACCTACAGAGTAATGGGAACAGTTACCCAGGGTTGAGATAAGGAAGTCTTTGAGTAGTATTATTTTTTTCCCAATGGCACTTCTAAAGTAACAGTTTGGAGTTTTGAGGCAGGTGAAATACCTCCATCATGCTCATTTCTAGACCTAGATTCCTTTCCTCTTAGGACACCTCTGAAGTGCACGTTCAACCAACAGTGGCATGGAGGAGTTAAAGACAAGCCAACCAAAAATGCTGCTCTGTCACAGTAATTATTTTTAAACTGTATATGCTTGAAAAGCAGCAGTCACATAAAGGGCAATATGAACTGTTCTTCTTTTATACTTCTTGTCCTCCTCTTCCTTCTTCTCCTCCTCCTCCCCCACTCCTCCTCCTCCTCCTCCCCCACTCCTCCTCCTCCTCCTCCTCCTTTCTTCTTTTGCCTATGATAACCACAAAAATTGGTTTTGGAAAGTATCCTGTCCCCAAATAAGGAAATGATGGTCATCTCCAGACCCTGGAAATAAACTCTCCAATCACTTCATGTAAACTAGCTCTAGTACATCTTGTCTCCACTGGCTGACTTCTTGTCACTTTTCACACATTCATAATCCTTTATATAAAATGTGTGAAGGCATTTTGTTTTGACTGTGTCTTTTGGTTTTTACCATGTACATGCAAAATAAAGTGTGTAATCTTTCCTCCTGTCAAATCTGTTTTGTCAGTTTCATTGCTGACCCAGTGCTAGATCCCAATTAAGAATTAAGATGTATAAAAGTAGCTTTTAACCTTCTCTACAAGGAGGAGAGGGACGTTCATAACTACAGATTGGTTGTGTAATAAAATCACAAGCCAAGGGGCAAAAGTAGGTATAGCACAATACTCTATTATCCCTTGTCTCCTAACAAGATTTTCGTCCTATCATTACAACTTTATACTTTTCCAGACTCCAGACCTTAAGTATAAAAGGGATGGTCAAGTACCCTGGGAAATTGTTTTCTCCCTGATTTGGAAGCTAAGGCTTCTCCAGGATAGTTTTGGCCCCACGTGCTTTTGAATCAACAGAAGTGAGCTGCTGTGCTGCAGTGTGAGAGGCTGGTTGACTGCTCATCCACAATGGAGGTAAGAAAAAGTTGTTTCATGATACAGGAGATTTCTTGGGGTGTTTCTTAATGTCATGGTGCTCCATGATTGAGGCTAATGGAAAACCACAACTGTCCAGTTAAGTCAGGACCACTGGTAGCCTGGACCTTTAAGTAATAAAGGTGTGGGTTACTTCACCAGACAAAAAAAACCACAGCTAGGCAAGGGAACAGAGAACAAGTAGTGAGGTAAGGTAGTTACACACATCAAAAAAGACTGTAGGACAAATTAATAGAAATGAAGGTTGTATTTGTAATGAACATTAAATTCTGTTTATTATAATATACATGGGCATATATGTGTCTTATTATGTTAAACAGAAATGTGCTCCTGTTACTGACTTTGTGTGATGAGTACTATAGCATAAGCTGACATATCTGGGTACCAAGTTCATAAGAAGTGGACTTGCAATAAATTTTATGTGTCAACTTTACAAAGTGCCCAGGCATTTGGTCAAATAGTATTATGATTTTTCTGTTCAAGTGTTTAATTGGGGATATTAACTTAGTTAACATTTAAATCAGTAGACTGAGCAATGCAGATTGTCCTCCAATCAAATGCTGATAGGGTTCCTCTACCAGTTGAAACCATCTCTTTGTATTTTCCAATGCTAGGAATACAACCTAGGGCCTAGCACATATACTCTAGTACAGGAGTATAAAAAAATAAAATCTAGTTTCTCCATGAATAAAGGAATAAAAGAAATTTGCATCATCAGCCTTCATATTTCAACTGCTGTTCTGCCCTAGGTCTCTAGACTATAATCTCTCCAAGAAGAGTTTGGACCTGTGTTTCAATACCAGGTGTAGGTATTTGTATGATTTGTTGGTCAAGGAGGCCCCAGAGGCCCACAAAACCTATTAGCTCTTGCAATTACTTGTGGTGATATATCTGCTTTGCTTCTCTGAACTTCAGCTTGAAGCTTTAATAAATCATAAATAATATATCACCACAATTAGTCTTGGTTACCAAAAAAGTAGCTGAAAAGTTCCTATTGCTGAAAATACCCTATACCTTGGCAGCAAGATACAGAGAATACCAACTGTAACTGAGCTGGAAACTTCTCCCACACTACATAGTTTTTGGTATTGGAAAGTGCTAGGAAGAAAAAGTATCAATGTTCTCATACAGCTGAGAACACTATGAACCAACTGCTGGCCAAAATGTACCTATTTGTACAATAGTGTCATGACTGTTAAGGGGCTAAACACTCTAAAATTGGATTTGAGGTCTCCATAGGAGAGAATCCATGCATAATACTGCAAACCTGGCCAAAAACTTATGGTTAAAGAAGTCATAGGCCCTAGTAGGGAACTTACAACTGTCGCTTAGTTAAATTGGCATAGTGTCAAACTGCCTTCCAAATATCTATGTCTATACCTATATACAAATGCTACTCTTGGCCTTAATGACAGAAGTCTATTAGTCTACTTTACAGTGAATGTGGTGAATACAAAGACTCATAGCTGCTCTAAGTGCTGTGAATAAGTGACTGTGGAGTACTTAGCTGTAAACCATAAAGCTCACAAAACATCCCAGAAAAAAAGGTCAGAAAAAATGTAGGAGATAGAGAGAAGGACTAACAAATGTCATCCTTTAAACATGGCACAACCATTGCAATCTTGAACTCACAGCCACTGGGGTTACCTGTACTGGGTCTTCACATGACTGGCCCTTTGAATAATCAGTCGTGGATGAGGAGGATTCACAGGACCTTCCCTCTCCCTGCTGCGTTATTAGCTACGAAAGATTCTGGGGGAGGGAGAGTCATCTTCACTTGCGTATCCACCAGTGAGCTCGCCAAGCTCTTATTTCCAAATAATTTCCTGGTCACATAAATGTCCTTGGCTAAACTCAGCAGGTCACAAAACCAAAACAAAAATATTTGACTGCGAGAAAGGAACCTATGGGGGAAGTTGACAGGGGTGGGAGGTGAGAGAAATTAGAAAACATTTTATACATGTATGAAAATCTCAAAGAACAAATATAATTAATAAAACAATATAAACATAATATTCTGGATTTGAGAAGCTGCTTAATAATCATATGGGTCCATTCATTTCTTGCTCATATTCAAAGTTCCAGGTGTAGCTTCACATTTATAGGTAGTTGGAAGAAAGATGGTGATGCATTTTACTGTGTCTATAAAGGTAAGAGATGCATTTGGGATGCATTTGGGAGCTACACACAACAAGGCTGTCAGGTACAATTGTAAATGCCTGGGCTCCTCTTCTTTGATTCTAGTTAACCAAAATCCTTAGAGTGAAGATTGGAGCTGGTGTTATGGGTGTGGGTGAGCTGCCTGACATGGGTGCCAGGACACATCTTGGGATCTGTGGAAGGACAGCCAACACTCTTAGCTGTTGATCCATATCTTCAGCCCCACTACAATTAACTTTAATACAAGTCACAAGTGCAGTAGAAACTAGTACAGTCCAGTGAGAGTCAATCAGACATCCTGGCAACTAGAGGTGGGAGATAGGCAGAAAGAACAGTTTCTAATGGGCCAGA
This sequence comes from Cricetulus griseus, assembly GCF_003668045.3. Taxonomy (NCBI): domain Eukaryota; kingdom Metazoa; phylum Chordata; class Mammalia; order Rodentia; family Cricetidae; genus Cricetulus; species Cricetulus griseus. The sequence goes on from NC_048597.1 coordinate 138,945,188, forward strand.
GAAAATTGTACAATGTGCTTGGCCATGCCCTCAGGAACTTACAGGAAACCTTCAGTTCTTTATACCTCCTCAGGGAGTCACAGGCCTGAAATTCATAAAATACAAGAAAGGGTTATTAAGAAAAGAGGAAAGAAATGGATGAAAGGGGGAAATAATTTTGTAAATACAAAGACATTTAGCATAGATTCATTGTACACAAAATTGAATTCCTTATGATTTTGTCATGTTTAGATATCATGTACTTGGACCTTGTTCATCTCCCATTGCCATCTGCTGACCTCACTCCCTGGTGTTCACCCTCTTCTTCTTAGTCTGCATCTCCTCTGCTTTCGGGTGTTACCTTTTAAGTCTAGATCCCCAACACATGAGAAAGTATGCTATAGCAAAGATCATTTTGAACGGCATTTTTAGAGGACAGGATGAGAAAAGGCTCCTCAATTAAGACATCTTGCCCAGAAATGGAGCAAGTTGGCTCAGAAGGTAAAGGTACTTGTTCCAGAAGCCTGTGAACCTGAATCTAATCCCCAGAACCCAAACAAAGGTGAAATGAGAAAACTGATTTCACAGCATGGTCCTCTGATATCCACACACATGCTGTGGCATGCACACACATACACACACACACACACACACATACACACACCGTATCTATAAACACACACACATCATACATGTAAACACACACAATAATAATAATAATAATAATAATAATAATAATAAGCAATGATAATAATAGTAATAAATAATTTCTTGTGTGTTCAAGAAGGAAAATTACTTATTTCATAAAACAAGAACCCAAAATTACTTCTTTGAGACATTGATTATAAAAGCTTGGCTTTCTTTTTAATTCCATTGATTAGGAACTAGACATGACCAATTACTGAATATATTTGTCATATTGATCCATTTAAAGAAAGAATTTTTAATTTTTTTCCTGGAGGGAAGGTTGTTGTAACCTGAAAGTGTTCCCTTTTTTCTTCCATTTAAATTATATCAAGTTGGAAATCTGTGGGGCCTCTTGTAGTGGATCAGTACTTATCCCTATAGCATAGGAATGGACTCATTCCTATCCCACATGGAGGGATACTCCTGAGCCTCTAGAAACAAGGGGGTTGGCCTACTGCAGGAGGTGAGCTTCTGAGGTGCTAAATGAAGCCAAGAGAGTTAATAATGGCAGCAAATCAACAGAAGACTCTCCTCCTGACAAGAAAATGCATACATGCCAGAGAAAGGGGCCTAAGGCTGGAGGAAAGGATGCAGACAGGACAAACAGCCAGCAAGACAGAGAAGGCCTTGCGCATAAAGGGCAAAGCTCCTGTGGACCCAGAGTGTACAGCCAAGGTGGGAAAGGCTCATGTGTATTGTGAAGGAGATGATGTCTATGATGTCATGCTAAATCAAACCAATCTCCAATTCAACAACAACAAGTACTGTCTTATTCAGCTGTTAGAAGATGATGCCCAGAGGAACTTCAGTGTTTGGGTGAGGTGGGCCCAAATTGGGAAAATGGGACAGCACAGTTTGGTGGCTTGTTCTGGTGACATCAACAAAGCAAAGGCAACATTTCAGAGGAAATTCGTTGACAAAACCAAAAACCATTGGCAGAATCGTGAGAACTTTGAGAAAGTATCTGGAAAATAGGACATGCTACAGATGGACTATGCTGCCAGTGTGCAGGATGAAGACAAAACAAAGCAAAAGGAGTCTCTTGAAATTTTGAAGCCAGAGTCACAGCTGGATCTTCTAGTCCAGGAGCTGATAAAGTTGATCTGTAACATGCAGACAATGGTAGAGATGATGATAAAAATGAAGTATGACATCAAGAAAGCCCCACTTGGAAAGCTGACAGTGAAGCAAATCAAGGCAGACTCTGAGTCTCTCAAGAAGACTGAGGATTGTATTCGAACTGACCAGCATGGGTGAGCTCTTCTTGAAGCATGCAATGAATTCTACATCAAGATCCCACATGACTTCGGACTCTCTACCCCTCCAGTAATATGGACAGAGAAAGAACTGTCAGACAAAGTACAACTGCTAGAGGCACTGGGGGACATTGAAATTGCCCTTAAAATGGTGAAATCAGGGCACCAAGACCCAGAACACCCACTGGACCAACACTATAAAAACTTACACTGAGCATTGTGTCCCCTGAACCATGAAAGTTACGAGTTCAAAGTGATTTCGAAGTACCTACAGTCTACCCATGCTCCTACACATAAGGACTACACCATGACCTTGCTGGATGTTTTTGATGTAGAGAAGGAAGGGGACAAATAGGCCTTCAGAAAGGATCCTCCTAACGGAATGCTACTCTGGCACGGTTCCAAACTGAGTAACTGGGTGGGAATCCTGAGCCACAGACTCCGAGTGGCCCCACCTGAGGCTCCCATCACAGGTTATATGTTTGGGAAAAGAATCTACTTTGCTGACATGTCTTCCAAGAATGCCAATTACTGCTTTGCCTCTCCCCTAAAGAGCACAGGACTGCTTCTTCTATCAGAGGTAGCTCTAGGTCAGTGTAATGAGCTACTGGAGGCCAATCCTAAGGCAGAAGGGTTGCTTCAGGGCAAGCATAGCACCAAGGGGCTGGGAAAGATGGTTCCCAACCCTGACCACTTCATCACCCTGAATGGGAGTAGAGTACGCTTAGGACCAGCAAGTGACACAGGAATTCTCAATTCAGAGGGTATACCCTCAACTACAATGAGTTTATTGTCTACAGCCCCAACCAGGTCCATATGTGATACCTTCTAAAGATTCAATTTAATTTTCTGCAGCTGTGGTAAATGTTGATTTACCACAGCTTAATTTAATCCTCTCTTGATGAGCAATCTTCAAACAAAAACCAGCAATATTATGTTTTTGAACTTTTTGATAATTTGTTTAATAAAATAGTATAAATAAAAAAAAAGAAAATTAAAAAAATAATAGAGCCAAGAAATTTCACAAGACCTTATGGCACAGGCATATAATCCTATCTACTAGAGAAGCTGAGGCAGGAGAATATCATATTTAAGGTCAGTCTGAGCACATTGGTGAGACCCTGTCTCAAAATAAAAAGTAAAAAGTTCAATCCCTAGTACAGAGAGATAGAGACAGAGAGAGACAGAAAGAGAAGGAGATGAAACACTGCTTAGCATAATATGCTCTGTAGAAGGAATGTTCTAGAAATTGCTTTGCTCAGCCAATCATATGACAAGGAGTTTGAAACATAACTTTTTGCGATAAAGACAAAAGGACAAACACCAGTTCTGGCCCTAGAATGGCTGACCAATTTACTTGCTTTTCCAACGAGCTTGTTCCAGCTAGTGCTAGGTACACTGTTTGAGTCCTGAGGAACAAAAGGAAGCCTCTATCCAGAGTTCTTTATTCTACCTGGTCTTACCATTTTTACAAAGATAAAACACATTGACCTGTCAGTCAGGACTCCATTTGGAAGGTTACAGTTTTATACCTTTGTTATACTTAGATGTGTTCCAAAGTATGTGTACATGCTTCTGCCTTTTGCCTTTTATCCCCTCACCATTCCAGTGTTTGTTTGTCCATCACTTGCTTAGATACTTTGCTGTCTGTGTCAACTTGACAGATGCTAGAATCATGTGGAAAGAGGACAGCTTAATTGAAAATATGCCTCAACCAAACTGGCCTGTGGGCAAGTGTGTGGTGCATTTTATTTTTAGTTCTTACCTCATATATTTCATCCTCATCATAATTTCCCCTCCTTCCTCTCCCTACAGTCTCTCCCTCCTACCTTCCCTCTCCCCTAGGCCTACCACCCACCACCGCCTTCCCTCAGAAAAGGGGGAACATCAACCAAACACAGCATAACAAGCTACAATAAGACCAGGCACATACCTTCATATCAAGGCTGGACAGGTCAACCCAGTAAGAGGAAAAGGGTCCCATCAGCACCGGAGATGGCCCCTGCTCCCCCTATTAGGAATCTCACAAGAATAGCCAAGCTACTCAGCCATAAAATATATGCAGCAGCGGGTATAGGTCAGACCCCTCACAGACTCCCTGATCTCTACAAGCCCCCATGAGTACTGGTCAGTTGAGTCACAGTCAGAGGATTCTATGAGCTGTGTTCTCCCAACGTCCCTGATCCTTCCTCCCTGAACCCCTTACAGGACTTCCAGAGCTCTGCCTAATGTTTGGTTGTGGGCCTCTGCATCTGCTCCCATCAGTTGCTAGATGAAGTCTCTATGGTCTCTTTGATGACTGTTCTGTTAGGCTCTGGTCTGAGAACACTCTGTAGGCAGTACAGGCTGTAGGGAGAATGTTCTATGGCTAGGTTGGTGTCCCAATCCCTCCTATCTGAGGTCTTTCCTAGTTACAGAAGATGGCCAGTTCAGGCTCTGAAACCCTCTTTACTAGAGTTACTCTTTGCTAGAGTTACTCTTGTGGATTCCATAGCACTAGGTTTCCACTTTGCTCCCAAATTGCCCCCAATTCCCATCATTTCTCCCTCCCCCCACTTGATCCATCTTGTTCCCAGTCTTACCTGTCCGCAGTTCATCCTCAAAATATATTTTATTTACCCTTCCTAGAGAGATTATTGCATCCCCCCCAAAAAAACCCTCTTTTTAACTTAGCCTCTCTGCGTCTGTAGACTGCAGCATGATTGTCTTTAACTTTACAGCTAATGTCCACTTATAAGTGAGTATATACCATGTTTGTCTTTCTGCATCCTAGTTACCACACTCAGGATGATTTTTTCAAGTCTCATCCATTTGTCTGAAAATTTCATGATGGTCGTTTTTTTTTTTTTTTTTTTAACAGCTAAGTAATACTCTATGGAATAAATACACCACATTTTCTTTATCCATTCTTCAACTGAAGGACATCTAGGTTGTTTCCTGTTTCTTATTGTTATGAATAAAGCTGCTATGAACATAGTTGAGCAAGTGTCATTGGGATAGGATGGAGCATCTTTTGAGTATATGCCCAGGAGTGATATAGCTGGGTGTTGAGGTAAACTGATTCCTGATTTTCTGAGAAAGTGCCATATTTATTTCCAAAATGGCTGGACAACTTTGTACTACCACCAGCAGTGGAGGAGCATTCCCTTTCTCTGTATCCTTGCCAGTATAAGCTGTCATTTGTGTTTTTTATTTTAGCCATTCTGACAGCATACAGACTCTCAAAGTCATTTTGATCTGCATTTCCCTGATGGATAAGCACGTTGAACACTTCTTTAAGTGTTTCTCAGCCACTTGAGATTCCTCTATTGAAAATTCTCTGTTTAGATACACCCAATTTTTAATTGTATAATTTAGTTTGCTGATGTCTAGTTTCTTGAGTTTTTTTAATACCTTTTGGATATTAGCCTTCTGTCAGATATAGGGTTGATAAAGATCTTTTTCCATTCTGTGTGCTGCCATTTGTTTTATGGAATGCGTCCTTCTTACAGAAGCTGTTCGGTTTCTTGAGATCCCATTTATTAAGTGTTGATCTTAGTGCCTGTGCTACTGGTGTTATGTTCAGGAAGCAGTCTCCTGTGCCAATGCAGTCATGGCTATTCCCCACTCTCTCTTCTATCAGGTTCAGTGTATCTGGTTTTATGTTAAGGCCTTTGTTCCAGTTGGATTTGAGTTTTGTGCAGGGTGATAGATATGGATCTATTTGCATTTTCTAAATGCTTGACTGATGATTGATATGGGAGGTCCTAACTCATTGTGATCAGTGCTACCCCAGGTAGCAGGTGATCCCAGGTGCTATAAGAAAGCAGGTTGAATAAACCATGAGGAACTAATCAGTAAGAAGCATTCCTCCATTGTTTCTGTTTCTGCTCCTGCCTCCAGTTTCCTGCCCTGCTTGACTTTCTAGCCTGACTTCCCTGAATGGTGGGCTACAAGCTATAAACCGAACTAAATCTTTTTTCCCAAGTTGCTTTTGGTCATGGTGGTTTATCACAGTAATATAAAGCAAACTAAAAGAGATGCACTTGCATGACTCCAAACCACATAAATGTACACCCCAAACCAAAATGACTGGACTAGTCCCCACTATGCCCCAGGTCACAGAACTGCTGACACCAGAAGAAATCAGAAGTATTGATGCTGTCACAGCACATGGAGAGAGGGAAGTTCAGACCCAGCCCATAGCAAGCTTATGACATCTTCTCTGAGTTCAAATGTTTAACATGTGACAAGGCTTCCATCCACAGGCAAAGTGTAAATTCACACCCACATACACATCCAGGATCAGCTGGTTGTGCTCTTCCTGAAGTGATGAAGTAGCCCAAGTTCCTAAGTGATGTAGGCATCCTGTGCTCAGCTCTGGAAAGGTGCCTGCCTGGGAGTTTAATCAAATCTTCAGAGGCTGAGTTGTAGGAGGGAAAGATGACCCTGGTAGTGCTCAAGACCCTGGATCCTGAAAACAGTTCCTAAGAGTCACTGGTGTCCCACTTCTGCTAACCATTGTTATTCTCAGAAGTCATCTTGATTTTGCTCCAGACCCTTAAAACCAACAACTGTCCTGAAGTAGCTATGAGCTGATGAAGCTCACATTTCTCCACAATGAGAGAAACTATGCATCACAGGTCTTCTCAGGGAGGGAAATCAGCTGAGGAAGGGATCCAGAGAAGAAGGTTGCTAAGCCTCATTTCCCTCAGGCTCCCTGCTTTCTGAAGGGGGCATTCTTAGAGGGGAGAAGAGGTGGCAGAACAAACCCTAGATCATGAAGGGTTGAGTGAGTGTGGCTATGGTTTCTAGTAGATGAGTAAATAAAGAAGGGAGTTACCCACCAGGGTATGGAGGTGCCATCACTTCTGAAGCAACAAGGCCATGGCTGCAGGACTATGCCTGCCCATGGAATCTTGTGGATTCTGTAGGGTAAATTGCCCGAGTTACCTCAGACCTCCAGCAGGACATGTTCCTGCCTCTGGGAACTTTCCTCAAGCAGTTTTCTCCCTGACCCCTGGGTCTCTTGTAAGATTACAGGAAATACAGTTGGGCAACATGCAGGCTATGCTTCTGGGGCTGCATGTGAACCAGGATCTAACTAAAACTTCTCCCATGAAGCTTGTGACCCCATGGCCATTCAGCTCTTCAAAAATAGCAATAATAAGAACCTGTGTCTGGGGACACAACGTGATCTGAATGTTCACAGTGAGCCTGCCAGAAAGCAGGAAGGTCCACTTTGTAGGTAGAAACACTAAGATGCTGAGAGGCCAGTGGTCTCACCAATATCACCCCACTGAAAGGAAGCCAACATTAGACTTGAATGTAAGTGTCCTGATTGCTAATCCATCAGGAATTGATCCTGGTATTCCTCCTATCCTGAGGTCTATAACTCTGTGATTCTGTGATTCTAGCACTGATTCTGTGTTCTTGGGGGTATAGAAATCTTGCTGAAGCTGTGGAGGGTGGGGTGGCTCCGGCCCCCTTCTACCTTTCCACTGAGCTCCTGTCATCCACTGCTTCCGAAGGAGGCGACTACACATTTGAAGATGTCAACCCATCACTCTGCAGATGCACATAATGGCCTTCCCTGGAAATAGAACAAATTGGAACTGAAGACACTTAACTGTGGGGCAACCTTTGTCCCAAGCCTACCTCCTACCTTGGTTCTATTGTCTTTGAGCACACTCAGATCAGCTTGTTTTTCCTATGAGGCTGCTGCTGCACTTCTGGGCCACTGAACATATTCTAGAGACTTTCTTTGAGAGCAGTATCTATGAGAGACAACACATTAAAGGAATGCTAAGCACAATGGCTAGGGAGTTGGGCTAGGGTTTTCCTGGGAAGGATGATAAGGGAAAGCTCTTTCACTTTCATCTTCACCAAGTAACCCATACACAGTGGTCAGAAGGTGGAACAGAGCCCAGCTGCCCCTGGCCTAGCCACACCTCTACACCAGCTATAGATGCACCATTACCATCCTTCCTGTCTTGTTCACCATTGACGAGTCTCCTTGCAGATTCACATTTGTCTTTTTTTTTTTTTATCCCAGAATGGGTTTTTGTATCTCATTATAGCACTTTTTTATTCCTTCCCCCTCTTTCCACCAGCCTTTTGACCACTACCCACCCACACACACGCCTTATTCCGTCTCCACTGTCCTTTCCTAGACCTCTTGTTTCCTGCTGTTTTCCTTCCTGTGTTCATGATCGTATTTCATGTTGCTCCCCCCCTCATCATTTGCTCCTTTCCTAATCTACTCCCTATACCTAACTCCTCTCATCTGGAAGAGAGAACCCCAGTAGTGGCCTATGGGAAATCTAGCCCCTTCAAGGAGAATTCAAGGATTCTCAGAAATGAGAAGCCACACTGGAAAACACAGAGACACTGACACACATCAGTCCCAAGATCATGGCAAACACTGCCCTCTTGAAGTCACATGCTGAGTGCTGCCTTGAGAAGATTTATTAGTTACTTTCCTATTGCTATGACAAAATGCCATGACAAGGATCAGCCTAAGGAAAACAAGTTTATTTTTGCTTAGAGTTCCAGATGGCCAAATGATATGGCAGCAGGTGGCAGGAGCAGGAAGCTGGTTGATCATATTTTGTTGGCACACCAGAGACCAGCATAAAAAACAAACTGGAGGTGGGGCAAGACTATAAATCCTGAAAGCTTGTCCCCAATGACATACTTCCTCCAGTAAGGCTTCTTGTCCTAAAAACACTATAACCTTCCCAAACAGTGCCAAGCTCTGGGAGCCATGTGTTTAAATAAATGAGCCTATGAGGGAACATGTCTCATTCAAACCACCATAGAAGAGAAGGAAATCAAAACATATGGGTCACTGAAGTAGCCCTGCCCTAGTCAGAAGCCACATGGAATTTAGGTAGACATTTGAATGCATTCAAGCCGGGTTCTCTGTGAGCCAATGAAGTCCCAGCCAGAAGGACCCTCTGGGGAGATGCTTGTCTTCTGTGGGGATTCCTTCTGCTAACATGGCCTCTGGGCAGGAGCATTTACTTGCTTCTTATTTGAAACTATGACTGAACTATTGTCTCCCCCACACTTGGTAATGACACATATCCCCAGGGGGAGCTTGGCCAGATATGCATCCCTAAACTTGGATGCTGATGGGCAAATCTCCAAGAAAAGTGAGAATAAAAGACTATTTTTGTTTCAGTAACTAGGGAATTGCAGATGTTCTAGCATTTTGCCGGAATTCTATCAAACCTGGAGGAGGATTTCTATGTCTCTGGTCTGTTCAAAACGTCTAACACTGGCTTCACTCGGGGTCCAATCTAGTTATCGCACATGTCCTCAGGGAATTGCAGTCCTTCCTGTCATACATCCCACACCGTTTCTCCTGTAGGATGTTCTGCCTCTTAGGCTCACTATTGTTTCTTTCTAGAAGTCTGGTGGTAGCACCTCTTCACTTAAAGTCCCATTTTTCTCAGGAAGTGTGTTTCTCTAGATAAACCATCCTTGCCAAAGCTTAAAGTAGTTTTTCAAGGATTAAACAATACCTTCCAGTATATAGAAGACCTTCTTCTCTTATCTTCACAGTATACAGAGTCTTGTGTGGACTCTGTAAGTTGTAGTCACCTCATTTAGGCCCACGAAACATTCTTGTATACTAGAGACCCATAAGACTAAAGTGGAACTGGCTGGCCTCTCTAACACAGGAGTCAACATTCTATGAATAGATGTTTCATCCATCACAAGAGGTAGTGCTGACCAGGAACTTCGAGGAGAGAGGTCACCAACTCCAGTTTGTGGTCTTTTCAGAAGTCAGGAGATGATTACAAGGACACACATAGCAATGGGCAGGATCTTGATACAAGGAGGTGATATCATGTAGGTGACAACAGCCTTAAGTAAATATGTGAGCCTTCCTAAATAATCTGAACTTAAAGATATGTGGGACAGATACAAGCTTTGGAAAGTATCTCTAGTTAGAGTATAGTATACGACTGAGATATCTGGACAACCACATGGTTGAGATTCACAGCAGCAAATAGTTCAGCTGTACCCTGCCACCCACCTCATTAGAATGTCAGAGTCCTTAGGCAAAGACTTGGTTATTTTTTCCAAGTATCTTACAAATTGCTTTGCATATGGCAAACACTCTTGAATCTTGCAACATGAATATTAGCCAACTCTTTGCTCTCTGCCTAGTAATGGCCTTTCAGATCTTACAAACAGCAGCAAATTTTAGAGACAAAGGAGCAACCCATGGTGTGAAGCCTAACTGTGTGGCTGTTGTCTTCCTTGTGCTTCTCTCCTGTCACTCTTTCAAAAAGGTCAAGCGAGATAAAGTTAAAGAGAGCTGAATTTTTTACACAGTATTTCCACAGAAAAGAATCTCTCACACAGGTCCCTGGAGAGGTTAGCTAGTAAATATGCTAGAGCAGTGGTTCTCATCCTTCCCAGTGCTGCAGCACTATAATACAGTTAGTTCTTCATGTTGTGGTGACACCCCCCAACCATAAAGTTGTTTTTGTTGCTGACTGACAACCAGCAGGGACTCTGGATCCTGACCCTTGAACATGAGCTGTCAGTCAGCAATGAACATCCTTACCGTGGGATAGACATATTGCTATCTCTAGACTGGATGACAGGCATCCTTTATTCCTGGGATCTTCCTCCATCACTACTTCACTCACTTATCCATTTTTTAATATAATCACAGATTTCTACAAGGTTATGATGTCTATCCCATAACATAGTCCTGGATTTGACTCTTGTCTGTTCAACTTCCTTTGGGTCACTTAGTCACTTCCAATTTCCTTGATTTTAGAAAGGATCCAACAACCCTTACTTCCTACCAATGGTTCTTGTGAGGAGTTTAGCAGACAAAATATAAATATTATGCCTGGAAAACATCCAGCAAATAGTATCAGACATTTCCCAAAACAGTACTGGGACCCTGAGACATGAGGCCTGAGATATTAAGTCCTTTAGGCACTGACATGACACTGGGGTGGGAGTACTCTGAGGTCAGAGCTCCTGTCTCCTAAGTCTCCTCCACTACACAAGCTCAGAAGGGATGAAAGTAGACTTGGTGACCCTGTGTTATAGGTGCAGATCAAAGTCTGCACAATGTTGAGATTTCCAAGATTTTGTATCATAGGAAAAATTGTATCAGGAACACAGTAAAACAATAGAAATAGACACAATGTGCTGACTAATTTCATGTCAGGTTGACACAAGTTAGAGTCACTGGAGAGGAGGAAATCATCAGTTAAGAAAATACCTCAATAGGATCTGGCTATAGGCAGGACTCTAGGGCATTTTCTTAATTAGTGATTGCTCTGGGATGGCCCAGCACATTGTGGGTAGGTGGTCCTGGAGTCTATAAGAAAGCAAACCAAGCAAGCTATGGTAAATAAGCCAGTGAGCATCACTCCTTCATGGCCTCTGCATTAGCTCCTGCCTCCAGGTTCCTGCCCTGTTTGAGTTGCTGTCCTGGCTTCCTTTAGTGATGGACTTCAATATGGAAGTCCAAGCCAAGTAAACCCTTTCTTCCTCAATTTAATTTTTGGTCCTGGTGTTTCATCACAGCAGAAAACTGGAGACAGTGGCAGAGCCCTGACCTCAGGAAGCAGATCTGAACACCATGCAGTAGAGAACAATTTACTTCCTAGTTTTTGGGAGAAATTACTGTCTGGTTATTGCCCAGGATGAGCCAGGAAGTAGGTGGAGAGAACAATATGAGTAATCATTAAGAGAACTATAGTAATTTTTCTAAATGATAGAGTTAAAACCGTGACCATCACCTATTTAGTCCAGTGAGGAAAACAGCAAGCTCACAAAGCAGATTACAGCGTGTAGCAGCACTAATGGGCAGAGGAGTGTCAATGAAGGCAGCCATGCCATGTGGTCCTCAATGCTTGGACTCAATTTTCTTTTCTTTTCTTTTCTTTTCTTTTCATCATACACATTTTATAAAGGAACTGAAAACAACAACAATGCTCTTTCAAAGGCTTTGGGAATGGCTTTGAAACCCTGCTGAGCCAATACTGTAAAGCAATGATTCATCACCTTGCAAATCCCAAAAGAAGGAGCCAACAATGTGAATGGCAGTGTGACCATCAGAAATTGTTCAAAACACCAGAGGTCTTGACTCTTCATCTGATGAGCTCAGCAGTGCTGAAACATGGTCCTATACTTCTTATGGGTCTGGAAAAACACCAGTCCTCATGCCATAGCTGGCTTAGAAGAACCTAAAAGTATAAGCCTAAGTATCACAAGTAAATTAGCTTATAAAGTTAACACAACCCCAGCAGTATTTGTTTAAATTAATGAAGTGCATTTAAAATTCCTAGAGTGGTGCAAGTGACTGAGAATAGACAATAAGATCCTGAAGAATACAAACAAAATTGAAAGATAAAACCAGATATCAGTCCATAATAGAAGGATAAATCATTTCAAATGACATATTTTGAGTCAAGGATAAACAAACCAGCCAAGAGGATAGAGTACGGAACTCAGATAAGAACACATCCACAAGGGGTAACCGAATTTTTACCTCCAATATCAAAAAAGTGGTTCTGCAGTGCTGTGGGAGATAGGACAGTATTTTTCCATGGAATGTATTCAGGCAGTGTGTGTGTGTGTGTGTGTGTCTGTGTCTGTGTCTGTGTCTGTGTCTGTGTCTGTGTCTGTGTGTGTGTGTGTGTGTGTGTGTGTCTGTGTCTGTGTGAGTGTGTGTGTGAGTGTGTGTGTGTGTGTCTGTGTCTGTGTCTGTGTGTGTGTGTGTGTGTGTGTCTGTGTGTGTGTGTCTGTGTGTGTGAGTGTGTGTGTGTGTGTGTGTCTGTGTGAGTGTGTGTGTGTGTGTGTGTGTGTGTGTGTGTGTGTGTGTGTGTGTGTGTGTGTCTGTGTGTGTGTGTGTGTGTGTGTGTGTGTCTGTGTGTGTGTGTGTGTGTGTGTGTGTCTGTGTCTGTGTGTGTCTGTGTGTGTGTGTGTGTCTGTGTCTGTGTCTGTGTCTGTGTGTGTGCTGTGTGTGTGTCTGTGTCTGTGTCTGTGTGAGTGTCTGTGTCTGTGTGTGTGTGTGTGTGTGTGTGTGTGTGTGTGTGTGTGTGTGTCTGCGTCTGTGTCTGCGTCTGTGTCTCTGTGTGTATCTGGGTGTCTGTTACATGTGTGTAGGTACATGTGTCTCTGTGTGTACGTGTCTGTTTGTGATGTGTATACATATCACACAATGTACCTCACTAACATCATAGCATACCCAGGAACCAGTCTTTGGCAGACATTGGAGGGAAACAAAGGAGATTCCTTCGTGAACTTGAAATAGACAGATTTTTCTCAACAGGACACAAAGTGATTAACTATAAAAGAAAAGAAACTGAAAATGGATGAATTATACTCTCTTCAAGTAAAGCTTCAGTTAATTAATCCTATGACGAAGCAATCAAAAGATTTAAAATAGCCTCAAATACATGTTCACACATACATATATACACAAGTACACACTACGCACTGAAGAATGCTACAGGGGGGCAACATATTGAGGGATTCTAGGTAGAAGAACCCAAACCTTAATACATGTGTTGGGCACAGGCACCAGAGGGACAACCCCATCCAAACTCAAATTCAAGTGATTGAGTCAGAACAGCTTCACATGGCAAGAGAAGGGAGGTGACCTTAACAAGGGTGGGGAAATGGATGTCTTCACCACTATCCATAATAAATGCATACATGAATTTAAGTCATTTTTAAAATTCATAATCTCTTTATATCATAGTTATCCTGGTCAGTAAGTAGCCAATAGCTATTAAACTTTTGCTAGGAACCAGTTGCCAAACTGCAAAAGCAATTGATGCTTTCATTCACAAAGCTATCATTGTGCCAAAATTAGATAGGAGACATACTTATGAGCTCAGGAAGAAAATATTCACCTGTAGGAGAAGGAATCCCTTAGGAGTGGGGCTCTTGGGTAGGGGAGAAAACTGATTTGGGTCACTGGAAGGTACCTTTGATGTGCCCAGGAAATAAAGAAGTCAGGCTTGCTCCCAGGGGCCATTAGCTGTTGCATAGCATTAGTATCTTGTTTACATGTTAACAGAGTCTCTGCAGAGCTGAGCTTATAGCACTATTCCCCATTTACTCCATCCTCACTATGCCACAGATACAAATGTCAACAAGAAGGGACCTGCCAGTCCCAGTCTCTGAGCCGGTCTTAGCCATTGCTCAGATACTGTCTCCAGGTACACTTGAAGGCTGGGGAAGCAAAAGATGTTAGATCCCGAAGAGTAAATGAACAAAAATGAAGAAGAAAAAATAGACAGCAAGGGCAGGTCCTAAAATCAAACTTCAGGCAAGTTCAACAAGAAAAAATGAAGATAGACAATCAAATATGGATTGATTTCTTATTTTTTTCAATAAGGTGTTAGCCTGTTGAGTTGATTTTCAATGTATTATTATATATGAAATTATCTAGTCATGACAAAAGAGAGAGAGAAGTAAAATGCTCCAATTTCCTTGCTAATAATAGCAGCACACTGTGCAAATTGAAAACTACAGCACTGCGTTAAAATGTCCCACCCCAGGCCATCACTGTTTCTTGCCCTCTTGCTGTGTGTGTGTGTGTGTGTGTGTGTGTGTGTGTGTGTGTGTGTGTGTGTGTGTGTCTTCCTTTCTATCATTTGATTACCCTTTTGTGTGGTCACTCTACATTTCTGCCTCTTCTTCCCACCTCTTCCTTCTATGTCAAACCCCTCAGTTTCACACTCCTCCATCTTTCTTCCCCAGTCTCTGCTATCCTGTTTTCTTCCTCGTTAAAGGTACCTCTTCACTCAGAAGCCTCATCACTCTGTCTGCCTCTCCAAACTGCTCTTGTCTCCTCTGTTCCCACTTCTCAATTCCTGAATTCTGTCATGATCCCTCACTGACATTGTCAACCTCCCAGACTCTCCCTCCATAAGACACCAGTGAATCCATCTTTACCACAGTGAGCAGATCAGCATGTCATACCAACCTCCCTGGGCTTCCCTGGAAACTCAGGATCCAGAACCCACAGTGAGAACTCCAGAACCTCATCCAGAGAGGACACATTCAGCCTGAGCAAGATTTGGACAGGAAGAGCAAAGGCAGATAGAGACAGAGGACTGCCTGGCCCATAAATCTTCCTCCTAGTGACAGAGATTGACCCAAAGTGGTCTTAAATCAAGAGAAACATTTTCCTTTCATAGAAGAACTTAGACCGTCTGCAAGCACTGATCTGAGGACTTCTCTTTCCAAATACATTTTCCCTCCTCTTATAGAAAGGCAAACACTGGCTCTTGAGTTCTAGCATCAAGTTTGTCACTTACAACTTCAGACATCTTAATGTAAAACCAAGGAGCTTGTCCACTACATATTGCAAAATTCTGGTTTATTTCCAGTTCTTCTCTAAAGAAATAATGACTATGGCATCATGCAAAGGTGGATTTGAATGACCGTCTGTGAAATATGTGGGGTCCACTTTGCAGTTTATCCCTGAATCCTGCTGTTTAACTCTTAGTAATTTAGTTTATTTACATTAACTTTGCCCACAGAGGAATGGAATTGTGGAGAGGGAAGTCAGTGGTCAGGGAAAGCAGAAAGAGGGTCTCACGGGGCTCAGACATGTGGAGGAATCTGTCAGGGAGTGGACTGGCTGCCACGCTGCAGAACTACAGCCTGTCAACAAGCCTTCTGTTCCAAGCCTTCTTAATTGGATCTCAAGGGAATAGAGGGGAAAATGTATCAGAGTTTCTAATTTTGCTGTGTCAAGCATATTTCTGTTTATCCAAGAAATCAAAGCTCAGGATGTTGGAAATAGAAGGAACATTTATACAGCATGGAGAGAGTGCGGGGTGAGTGAGCAGTTGAGAAGGTCATGGTGACACCTTGATGGGACAGACTTCTCATAGAGGAAAAGGAGAAACAAAGGTGAGAAGGAGGAAGAGAGATGCTAGTCTTTCCCTCAGAGACCTGTAAAAGCCACCACCATCCAAGGAGAGTTCACTCTGCTCCACAAAGCAGGGAACACACTATCTCTCAACACCACCAGCAGCACATGGTACCTGGTGCATTATACTCCTGCAGGGAATATGGCTGGCTGGCTGTGTATCAGACACATTTCCCCAGTACATTACATGGAAATAATTTCATAGGTATTTGACAGTAGACGTTTATTCTTTCTTCAGGAAGGAAATCTCATTGCTTCAGAGAAGAGACAGATGTGTAGCAAGGCTGAAAGGCCAAAGGGAATCAAGCATGTGAAGCATTGCCTGCTTCTGAGGGCCTTCATCACTGCCCACTGTGCAGCTAATGTCCTCAGCATCTGCTTTATTGATTTGCTCTGCTGCCTGTAAGTCTTAGGTAAAGTTCGGGGGCGGGAGGGGGTTTGCAGTGGCCCCTTGGAGGGACATGAGATACTCTAGTAACTACAATGCATTAATTACTTCTGCATGTGTCCCATATTGAAGCTAAGCAAATAAAAAACAATTTGGGGCAGGAGACTTAGAAGTAAGAGACTATCTTATACCTAGATAAATATAAATTTTAGCTCTCTGGATGAAACTTGATTTGATTCTACCGTCTTCTCACTAGTGTCTTGGTTTGTCCTTGTTTCTGTAACAAAATTTCTGAGGCTGAGAACTATATAAGGAAAGGAGGTTTGTGTAGCTCACAGTTCTTGAGGCGCTGGCAACTAATGAGGACCCCACTGAGGATGGCATCATAGTATTAGAAGCATGCTAGGAAGAGTGTATGGTAAAACAAGAAATGAGAAATTCTGGGAAGGAGTCAGATCCCCTTCCAAATACTTACTTACATGGGATTTCTTCAAGGGCAAGAACATACACCAACCCTTGGGGTGAAAAAGCATTTCACACACACACACCCGCACCGTGTGTGTGTGTGTGTGTGTGTGTGTGTGTGTGTGTGTGTGTGTGTGTGTGTGTGTGTGTGTGTGTGTGTGTGCGCGTGCTGGACATAGAAGACAAGCTACTCCATATGCTAAGTAAATGTTCTACCATTGATCCCAGGCCCTTTTAATTTTGAGAATGTAGAGGAGAGCCATGTCGAACCCAGATACTTCACAAGCTACTCAAATATTCCACCACTGAGCCATACCTTTATCTCATCAGTCCCTTCTTTAATTTCTATTTAAGTCCTAGCTCTTTTCTAAATCTCATCACTAAAGGGTTTCCTGACTCAACCCCACTACTCTGGGGACCAGCCTTCCAGCACATGAATTCCTTGTGGAACATACTCAAGCCATATCCAAACTGTAGCAGTAGGTGGCTATGGATCCTTATTAATTTCTCAAAAGACAATTTCTACACATCAATATGAAGATATTTTACATGAAAGCTATTGTCAGGTATGACAAGGAGAACACATGT
Organism: Cricetulus griseus; assembly: GCF_003668045.3. Taxonomy (NCBI): domain Eukaryota; kingdom Metazoa; phylum Chordata; class Mammalia; order Rodentia; family Cricetidae; genus Cricetulus; species Cricetulus griseus. The sequence goes on from NC_048597.1 coordinate 138,962,466, forward strand.
CTCACTCACATGAGAACTTCATAAATCTTAGTGATCCCTTTCTGACTCCAGATTTCAGAGAACTTTACTGAGAAGCACAAGCAACCCCCACCTCAATGCTGCACATGCATGTGGAGTGGAACTCAGAAGATACGAGAGGCCTCACACTGACTACAGACATGGGGATGTACGTAACCCTACTGACAGATGCATGTAAAATGCTTAAGAGGCTGGAGAGATGCAACTCACTAGGGAAGTGATTGCCTAGTGAGTACTCAAGGTCCTGCACTACACACAACAGTCAATAGCTTAAAACAGTTCTTCTTGGAAATGTTTTGTTGTGTGCATTTATTATCAAATTAATCGACAACATTGTCCCTCTGTTGAGTGACAGTGAGGCTGGATGTTGATGCTCTCTGGTTTTCTCCTGCTCTGTGAAGCACAGCATTCTCATCAGCCTTCCTGTCATAGTCCAGTAAGGATGACATTTCCTGATAAAAAGCAAAGTCTCTCACACACTCTAACATCTCAAAGCCTGGAACAGCTGAACTGTAACAGCACAGTGCCTCTGGCTCCATGGCCATCCACTCCCAAAGCTGATCTCAGATGGGAGATGGCTACTCTGTTCTGGGCACCTCAGAGCTGCAAGTTATCTGGGTCCCATTGTATACATTCCATGCTGTTCAGACAACCAGCAGAGTGAATTGTCAATGTTATGGAAAGGTCTCCAGCTTCCTCTGACCTTAATGCAACAGCAGTCTTTGTGTTTTTGTGCTCCCCAAAGCATAACCAGACAGGCCATGGTAGTAGAATAGAAAGTCAAAAAGTCAAGAGTTGTAGTTAGAGCAAACAAGGAAGCAAGAATACACTCTGGGAAAAGAGCAGGCTTTTCTTTTCACCTGTGTTCCTTTTCTCCCTATTCTCTACCTCTTTGTGCCTCTCCCAAAATAAGCACTCACAGGAAGGAGCCATGCTTTTCTTGGTATGCCATTTTATCCAAAAAACTGACTGTTTTAAGTAAATATATAAAATGCAAGAACATGTGTCTACCTGGGGCCCTTGAGCTGGCCTATCAGGAGGTGATGACCACCACAATCTTGATAATCACTCCATCATCATTATTATGTTTCCATCCTGTTTCAGGGCTGGGAGTGAGCCTGGGGAGTTATCACTGCCTACTGTTCCTATTCATTGTGTTCTATTTAGGGGGCCTGTTGGTCGATATCTCCTGGAGCTAACCAGCTGCCTAATGTCAGTAGGCAACACTCTTTGGAAAAGAGCTGGGGCGCACCATCAGGAAGCCAGAAGGAAATTAAAGAAAAGAGAGACTCTCAAGGGAAATCATACCCCCAACATAAGGGGCTGTACTCGTGTGTCTTACATGAGTTCAATCTCAAAACCACCCAGTGAAGAACCCAGAACCTATATCTTCGTTTCATTGATGTCATAAAGAAGCATAATGTGGCAAAGTGATTTATCTAAGGTAAGGTGACATTCATTGAATCCTGGCTATTCCCTGTCTGCACTAAGCCCAAATTCAAATATGTACCCTCCACAAATATCCATCACCCACCACATGCATCACACATAACATAAACATATCAAATGAGCCATATATATTACATATAAATTGCCACAGATTACCCCCCACACACACACACACACACACAACCTCCTACATATTCCACACATTCAGGAATACGACACCTACCCACATGCCCACATACTAAACATACCACATATGCTACACATGTCAGATGCATCACCAAATGGCACAAAACACTGGTATCAGACACACATACATACATGTATACACAAGCACATACTGCCTGGTGGTTTAAAAGTAGTAAATGCCTAGAAAATACACTGTGTGGTGGAATTTAACAGGAACAAAAGTATTGGACTCTGCTTGTATTCAAGCTCCACTCATTCTCTATGGAGGCTGGACAGGAGTTGTGAGGATGGACAGGAGTTGACTTAGTGGCCCAGCTACAGTGAGATTTCATGGCCTCACTATTACTGTTCATTTCTGGACTACTTACTCCTAACAAATCCACTTCCAACCAAGACATATGAGCTCACACACACATACATGCAACACACCAGCCTTAACTGTTGGGGGCTCAAGGAATATAAACTCCTTATGCCCCTTTGTTCCTTTTCCTTTTCCTTTTGAGACAAGGTTTTAAGTTAACCTTGAACTCTTGATCCTCATGCACCCACACCCAAAGTTCTGGGATTAAGGATGTGCACCCCCACACTGAGATTCAAACTCACCCTGGTACTGATGATGCAGGAACAGTTCCATGAGGAAGACAAATGGGACATCAAAGCAAATCCAGAATGCCCGATGGACACTGAAATTGGTGGGTTTGGATTTAATTTTTCTAGGCACATGTCCATCACAGAGTTGGTACCCTGGTGCCAGTGACCTCTTTGCTACAGAAGAAAGCTAGCCTAGTGATCAACAACAGGTTCTGGGACGCATTAACTTGGGCAAGACATTATTTCTTTTCATTATCAGTAAAATTGGGGTGAAAGTCACCAGTGCAGTGCAAAGCTCCTCCAAAGAGGAAGCAGGGCATGGATGGATAGTAGACACACCACAGTATGTCATGTACCACTGAAATGGCATTCTTTCTATAACTGTGTAACCAGAGCTCTTAGAGGGGAAAGCCTGGGCAGGCACATGGCACATGCAAGACTGTCCTCCCCATCAACTAAGAGATAAGTAATGGTGAAAAATAGAGAAAGGAAATCCTGTTGATGTTGTCAAATTGGAAGATGAACAAATGAATGGGTCCAGTGACTCCAAGTGTGAATTTAGGGGACTAAAATGAGTTGTAGGCGACAACAGAGGAGGAGTTGAGACAAGAAGTAGTCCAGTCAGGTTCTCAGTGTGGTCTTCATGGTTCCTTCACTCCAGTTCCAAAGAAGTCTTTAATACTTCAGGGAGCAAAGTGATTCTCAAAAAGTGATGACATCTGTTCCCACACGCAACTTCCTCAGCACGGACAAATGCCTGCCTTCTTCTTCTAGCGGAAGCACTGTTCTGTACTGTGAGGTTTTGCTATCCCTGAAACATAAGGTGACGGAAGAGAAACGATTGGGGCCAAAGATTTAACACTGCACCTTCATCCAAAGTGAAGAGGATGGGCAGACACAAAATGAAGGAAGATTCGCCAGACTTCCACAGACTTCCACCTGTAGTTATCTTATGGGCCCAAGTGAAGAGTCAATGCTTTCTTCCCATTTCAGCAACTGTTTTGATTCTCCAGATCTTAAGAGTCTTGCAGTATTGGTTAGATCTGGCTTTGTAGGTTTTCAGGCCTAGTGATAAACAGGGATATTAGAATGAGGCAGCCTGTAGTGGAAAAAGCAAGAGTGAATAGACATGAACATTACCTCCCAGCACTTTCTTCTTTTTCCTAGGTAATCATAACCCATGATCATGGAACCTGCTATTGACAAATGGCATCTTAAACCAAATGAGGCACCCCATTGTCTTTGGGCATGTGCTGATTGATGGTGACACCTGACCTCAGAGTAGACTCTCTACCATGCCATTGGCTTCTTTCTACACATATCTCTTTAAAACAGGTCATCAATTGTTTTACGAAAAACCCAGACTTGGAAAATGAGTAAAGGATACAGGCTTCATTGAGTGACAGAAGACAATAGGGGAGTCGATGTCTGACAAAACCATAACGACACCCCTGATAGCAGGCTCATGCCATCAGTGTCTTCCTCCCATATACAGCAAATTGCCCAGCAAGGGCAGGAAGCATTGACAGAATTAATCACTACCTGGAAAACAATTTCACACTAGAATAAACAGATGGGTAAGAATAATAAATGCATAGTATTGTCCAGTTTTTAACCTGGGCCTCAATATATATTAAAAACAAGTCAATTACTTGCAGCACTGACAGAACCTCATCTTGTTTAGCAAAATAAGATAAAGAGTTTGGGTTGAAGGACTGGCTGGTAATCTGAGGGAAAAACAGCCTGAGATGATAAATATCTAGTGTCAAGCTTTCGCTCAGCCTCAGGCTTCCAAGGGACACAGGCTGCCAATTTGGTCACATCTGAAGGAGCAGAGGAAGGAGGGGTGGGACAGAGCATTAGAAGGAGATTGTATCTGCTTCTAGGGAGCTCTTAGAAAATACAGAGGCAGAATGCAAAGTTGTAGCATCCTTTCTCTCACAGCACCTATCTCCTGGCAGGACAGCTCAGTGCCCACTTTCCCATTCTGTGCTGAGTTCTAGAAAAGGGCTTGGCTGTCTGTGCAGAATGTCAGGAGCTTAGCTTTAAGCTTATTTCCCAGGACAAAGCCCATTGTTTTTCTTCACTGTCTGCTGGACAGATGGACTTTCCACACTGATGTTAAATCAGTCAAGAGGCGTCTGACAACACACACTTTAATCCTAAAGTAAATGGGTTTTCATACCTATTTGCTTTGGTGCAAACATGTGGAAACCACTTTCCTCCTGATTCTCAGGTTGGATATGCTGAATGAACTCTACTTTCTGGCGTGTGATACCAGAGCCCTTGGCAGGGGGATGTCTGAATTACATCCTGAGCAGTGAAGGGTTTTTATAATACCAGAATTACTTTTTCGAAGATGATGGTTGCAGTATATCCTGAACATAGGTGATGCCCTTGAAAATCAAACTATCCTCATGAGCTGCAGCACCTATAACTCTTGTGTGCCTTTTAATGCATGACTCTTATGATCCTTATCCATTTCTTCCTGGGATCCACAAGAAGTGTGCAACACTCTATGAAGTCAATGCTGTGCATTCATGTGGGCAAAGCACTGACATGATCGCCAACTCATTTCAGAGCCTCAATAGCATCTTCCATGTGACTGATCTAAGACACATGAATATTCATCTACAAAAAAGAATGCTATGATGTGGGCATAAATGTATTTATGCAAACAAAGTTTAGGTCTTCATTAGCTACACATTGACTTCTAAAGAGACCTCTTGTTATTTACTATGAATCTAGCACCACAAACTACTTTGCTTACAGTAAGCAGATAAATTAATTAATAGGCTCAAATAACTTATTTGTTGTGATATGATTACTCTTTCTTTGCTCTAAGTCCCCTTAACCATCTCTCCATCCTGCCCTAGCCCCTGAGCTGAGCAGCCCAGGGAGATGGAAGGTTGAAGGTTGAAGACCACTCGCTAGAGCTAGCTGAAGGCACATCTTCCTGAAAGACACAAATTGGTGTTCTCATCAAGCCAAGGACAGACTGTTTCCCTCTAGTATCAGGAGGAAGTGGGCAAGAAGACAGCTAACTGAGCCAGGGAATCTGGGCTGTCAGTCTGAGTGACCCAGCCTGATGGAGTCTGTTTGTGATCCAGAGAGACAAAGGCACACATTGAGGAGGAGAACTCAGCAGGAAAGTCAATGATCAGTCAGACTGAGGACAGAAGCTTTGTTGTCAAGTTTTCAAACCTCTTGATAAACATTCAAAACTCCTCATTAGCTGGCCCTCCTGGAGGCTCCCCAGGCAAGGAGCTTTCCAGATGTGAACTTTTCTGGTCAGCCCAAGGAGCCTCAAATCAGCCTGGAGCAGCTGCCTTGATGGAACACAGCCTAGCCTCAGATGGAATCATTCCAGGTGCTGCTTCACCTTTGCATTAGTCTGTAGAACTCTGTGTTATCAATAAAAGGATTTCTATCCCCCAAAATAGTTCATATATCCCATAATGCCTGGAATTCCTCCTTAGGGTTCAAATTTTGATTTCATGGCTGCACACCTCAAGTGTCTTTCAAATTTGCTTGGCAATTAAAACATGCATTTTCCCTTTGTAGAAGAACAAGCTGAGAGGTTTAGCTTGCTGGAATGGAATGTAGAAGAAATAGTCTTTAATGCCAGAAAGGAAAATGCAAAGACCGTGGCCCAGACTCTGGAAAAGCAAGTCCTTAAGAGCCAGGTTACCAAAGGAAAAGGAAACAAAGGGGCTGCAGCCAGGGGGAATTGTCCGTGTCCCTTGAGGGAATTACCTGAATCCCAGAATTCACTATAAAGGCCTCAGGGCCTGTTCCAAAAACATTCAGCTGTATCTATACCTAGGCATTCCAGGTCTTACTTCCTTCATCCATAGGTGGCTCAAAGACCTCCTATGAACTGGGTTACTCCTGGACCTGGAAGGACCTTCCTTGTTACCTGAACAGAGGGCTCTCACACTCATGCCTACTTGTGACAAACTCTTCCAAGAGCATCCCAAAACTCCACCCTTAACAATGGTAGCTGCAGCCTTCTCCATCTGTGAGAGCATAGGCCCAGCAACTGCCTACACATGATGGACTGATACGTCTTTTGTTGCTAAGGGCCACTGTTGAAACATAACTTGTGTGTCTCCTCATTTTGCCTTTAGAACCCTCTGCTTGACCTGAGTAGTCTGTGGTTTGCTGCTCCCTGTTCTGTCTGAGACTTGCAAACTCCCCCCTCACTCCTTAGTAAATGTATTGTTCTTTAGACCGTCTCCGTGTGTTGTTTAGAGTGACAGATACAACACAAGCCAGAATGTCTTAGTCATGGCAGAAGCTACCAGCTAGCTGCTTTATCCAGAACACTGATTTCATTTTTCCTCTCTACACTACTAATTCAAATCCTGTTCTACCAAGGCAAACACTGTGGAAAGCAATGCTTACAGTTTTTAAGTCTTTATACTCCTGAACATTTATTGTATTTAAAAAAAACAAAATTATTCTAAGTGGTGAGAGTGTGTTTTTCCTAAGAAATTTTGTGATACCCCATCTGTGCAAGAGGTCACCAAAGAGGTAAGATGAAATCACAGATTTGTTTTATTACTCAAGTTCTGAGCAAGCTGTTTTGTATGACAACTGGATTGTATCCATTTTCCAAACTCCATCACTGCCTACAAGAAACAACCACTGTCCTAGAACACAGTCAAGTGTCATTCTGGTACAGGCAAACCACCATGATGCCACTCAAGCACTCTGTGCATATCAATTTCATTTTTATGTTGGTAACTCAAAGAACTTTTCATCAGTGATGTCAGAGATCCATAATTGGAGCTGGAATTTCAAGGAGTAAGGCAAAAAGACAGGAAGGTAAAAGAAAAAAACTTATACCCCCTCATCTGTCTGTTTTCAGACCCTGGCAGTGCACTAGATGACTTGGATGCCTATATATGTCCTAAGGATAAAGACTGAAGCAGATCAGGCCCAGAGTGCTCTGTAGGGTCCTCAACCTCTCCCAGTGAAGGTATCAGTGAGATCAGCAGCCAATGAATCCTCCTAACAAGGTGCCCTGAACACATGGACACTTTAATGAGCCTGCTGGGATTTGTGGCTGACACTTGCAAACACAGAGAAAGAATGATTGGAGGGCCCTGCCATCGGGACAGGGAGGAATCATGCACACACTCAGGGGGCCAGCAGGTTCAACTGGACTATAAAGCTCTCAGTGGAATCATCCACTCCCTGGGGATATCAGGATGATTGGCAGGTACAAGGAGAGGAGCAGAGGGAAAGGAGAGAGGAGGGGCAGAGGGGGATGACTAGCACAACAGCTCTATGACAAGTCCATGTTTTCTTAACATGACATTGACCTCCAATTGCTACCAGCACCTAACCATTCTTGGTAGAAGTAGGGGGAGGTAATGTATTTTCAATCCCTAGAACACTTCAGGGAGAAATTCACTTGCCACCAGGAAATCTATCCCAGTATCTCTTAAAGAGCAGAAATCCTTGCCAAGTAAATGCATCTAGCAATAAAGATTGCATTCAGAGTAGATGAAATATCCCCACAGTTCCTGGTGTTATGCACCTTTCAGTATACCCAGATTTGTTACTTGGAGTTTTTCTGCCAAGGAAGGAGTATATATTGACAGAACTTGCTTTTTATTAGCTTCTCTCTGCAAATGTGCTAAGACTTGCTTCAATTCCGCATAAAGAAAACGTGAAAGGCATGCACAATAGCATACATTGAAAAACTGGAAGTTAGACAGGGTCAGCTGGAAGGAAATGTGAGGACTGGGCCACATCTAAGAGCATCGTGTGTTGGGTACCACTCTTACCTTGAAGCTGCAGACAACCATGCAGGCCCCTGGATTCATTTTATTAGAGAAAAGAAAAGGGAAGAGCCAGCAATAGTAGTAGGACAGAAATCTGTGTGGTTTCCATGCAAACAGCAACCAACTTCAATGACAAGGAACAATCCACAGCTACATACACCATATATATGAACTTCACAAATAAAGTTGAAGGGAAGTTAAGCAAGCATATGATATATCGTGAAATTTTCATGAAGTGTGTAGTTGGCAAAATGAGTATATGTTAGAAATTCTATTAGTCTATTTCTGTGGGAGAAGTGTGAAAGGAGCTCACATTTATGAAAATTTACCAAGCTGTACATTTGATTCGTATGCTTTTCTGTATTTATTGTATACTTCAACAACGCCAGGGAAGGAAGGGAAGGAGAGGAGTAAATCAAATGAGCACTGCAATTCCATCCAGCTGTATCAGCCTGCCACTCCAGTCTGTCAATCATCTTAACTTTCAGCTTTTTTTCTTTCAATGCCTCCTTTGCTTCTTTTGATGACAGTTTTCATCAGCATGAAGATGAGTGGTGGATTGGGCAGTGAGAAGGAGGAGATATATGACTCCTTGCCTTCATAAGGCTTCCTGTGAACATGTCTGACCCCAGAGCCCAGTATAGAAGGGGCCTAGACCTGTGGATTTCAGCTGAGCATGACTGACCCTTCTCTATCCTGGGTGGAGACATCTCAGTTTAATCCTTATCTCTGGGCAGAAAAAAAAAATGAACTGCTCTATGGCATAGAAGTTTGTCAAAGTCATTCTGTGAAAATCTTTATTTTCTGCAAACAGATATGATAACATATGTGTTTTCCCTTCACTCTCTTTACTTTGATGACCTTCACTCATGGTGAGCATAGGAAATTTTGCCCTTGACTCAATCATGCTATTTTAAGATGTTTGCTGCCTTGGAGATGGATATATGCAGCTCACTCCATCTCCTTACCCCATTCTCTGAAATAGTGAGGTAGCTATCTGAGCCAAAATGCAGGGTATCATTGCTAGGAATAGAGGCATGCTTTGCACTAAAAGTGGGGGTCAACAGTGTTTAGTCTTTTTTAACATTCTGGTGCCCGCTGAATCCCTGTTCTATTTGATTTCTCTGATAGCACATGGAAAAGCAAAAAGCAACTCAACTCCTGTGTTGAGAATAGCTCAAAGCTATTTTTTTAAAAATCTGACAAGTCAGCCACCTGGCAGACAGAAAATACATCAGGTATTAATATTACTTAGAAGTGATGGCAAAATGTCCAGTGCCATCAGACAAAGATAACAGAGTATACTCCTAGCCAAGAGAAGAAGTCTAACACTTGGTATCTATCCAAAGCAATAGATGCTTGAAAGCCCAGAGAGCCATCTGAGAAACTGCTCTGTACATCCTTCCTTGTAGAGCAAGCCTTGTTGGAAGGAACACTAAATATAAAGAGAAACAAAAAATGAACTTTCTTTGGGTACACCTTGCAGACAAGACAGAGTCAAGATGCCACTTTAAACAAGGGTTCCCTACCTGATCTGTGAGCATAGAAGAGATGATAAGGACTCCTATGGGCCAACAGCTGAGTGCACAGGCTGTCAACATACATCAGTAGCAGATCCCATAACAGCTGTCCATTGAATCATATTAAACATTCAAAATTAAGCATTGGAGCCACTTACTACTTGCAGGTGCTAAGGACATTTGGAAGTATCAAAAACACAAATGAAAAATCATTTCCTGGGTTTTGCTGATAGATTCACACAGAGGTGGTACAAAAGTGCCAATCAAGTGGCATCAGTAGTATTCACATATAAACATTGCCTGTGGAATAAAACACAAGAAGTTGATGGACATGGTAAAAGAACTTCAAAGTAAAGGCACACCGCAATAGGCTATGTTTGAAAACCTGGAAATGTCATTCATTCTGTAAGTCATGGGCACAGAGCTTTGTTTGTGGAATATAACACAAAGCAGACATAAAACCTACTCTGAAAGAACATGTGTCCTGATACAGGATCAGTGACAGTTCTGCATATATGAGTGAAGCATGTTCTAAGGGCACCTCAAGAGAAGAGTCAGAAGTAGAGCCAGTGGCCAGACTAAGGTACAGGAATCACTCTGCAGCATGGGTAAGAAGTTGGGATATCTTTTAGAAGCATTATAAAGTCATTGGTGCACTCTATATAGAAAAGATAAAACTTGATGAGAAATTCTGGCTGAAGGAAACAGAAAGCATAGGACTCTGGAGACATTGATGTCTTGTTCATGGCCACATACACCATGCTCAGTATTCTTCCTTCTCATCTGCAACCAAAGTGAACTAGAAAGTGGACAAACCTCATTGCTTCTCCTAAGTGTCCCAACAGCTGCAATGGGTAACAAAGCAAGCTGGCCTTATGAGGCCAAATTGAAGTCCTATCTCCCCCACCACCACACACACTCAAAATGTCTAGTCTTACTTCCAGAGTTACCTGCAGATACTGTGAACCCCAAATCATACTCTCTCATCCACCCTGGTGAGGCCTCAACTACCCTTGTCAACCACGTATCTTTCTTTTTCACCCTACACTGAACCTTTATGGAGAGAAATGTGGTAAAACTAGTTCATGGTTGAAGACACATGCTCTAAGTTATCATTTTTCAGTATGTGAATCAGAGTAGTTGCCACCATGAGCCAGCCACATGGCCATGAACTAAATACAAAAATTACTTTTCACTGAGGAAAACTCTATCATGAGTCAAATAGGTACTATTTAGAAAACTTTCATCTATGGCTTCTTCCTAGTGGGAGAAAATGGCTAGATTCCTAAGCAATACCAGTAGTTGGTATGTAGCAACTCTTCTCCTGACACTGCATTGTTACTTATTCACATGCGAAAGTTATTTGACCAAGGGATAATGTTCATGTCAGAGGCTAAAAGCTGCCAAATAAAAAATTCCACTGCTGGGTATAGGTATACCCTCTCTCATTGTCCCAGAAACTCCCAAAACAATGCAATCTATTGACACCGTTCTTAGTAGCCCTGCAGAACTTAAAGATCCAATGGTTGAAGATAGCACAAATTTGAGTCATAGACTATGGGAAGTTAAGCTGGTACTAAAAAAGGAAGCTTCCTCTATACTAGCTAGCTTTAAAAGTACTGAGTAGAATTTGCTTCTCAGGGGGAGGTTGTCATCAATATTACCCAGAAGTGAACTTTGTGAGCTACAATAATGATTGATGTGACAATATATGCCTATGGGTACAACAATGACACAAATGCTATGGGGGCAACCAATTGCTTCCTGATTGATTTGAGGTCACTTCCATAGGAGGAAACACATGTCCGATACTGTACATCTAGCCAAGAACCAATTATCAAAAGCACACAGGCCCTAGGAATGAACCTACAGCTTATATTCTGTTAATGGAAGCAGTATCAAGTTGTCCTCACACCCATAGAAGGGTGCATTCTCTCAGACCTCACCAGAGAAGATTCTTGGTACAGTGGATGGTGAGTAATGCATAAACTCACAACTCATCAAAGTACCCTGGAGAGTAATTGTCAATGAGATGCTCAACCACAAAGAGAACATCTATATCATAACCCCCAGACCATCTTAGAGAACATCACAGAAGTTGACGTGGAAAATTGTAAAAGCCAGAGAATAGGGAGGACCTTAATAAAACTGTCCTGTGAATATATAGGATCACTGCATTCATGAACTCAAAGCAGCTGTTATTGTCTCAATACAACGTGAATAAGATCAATCCAGTCAACATTCCACCATGGAAGCAGGTGCTGATGCATATAACTATGGAGCTATTTACAGCCGATAGAAGCTGGGAGATTGGTAGTTTTCTTTAAGAGTCTGGCCCTTAGTAGGGTGATCACTCCCTAATGGCTGGCCTCATACCCATTAGTATATGGATTATATTTTTTTAATTTATAGAGGACATGAAATTGGAAGTGAGTAGAGAGGTGAGGGTAGGTTTGGGAAGATTTGGAGAGGAGTAGGGAGGGAATATGATATAAAATACCTTGTATAAAATTCTCAATGAATTAATTAAAATATTGTTTATCTTTTAAATAGTCAAAGTTAAAAATTGTGAATCATTTTCTTAGTTCCTCTGAGAATACTTCCTCTAGCCTAGGTTTTAGGACACTAATTTCCCCATGAGGACATTTTAGGAATTTAAACCATGAGCTGATTACTGTCCATAAATTAGTTATTGATTTCTTCAAACCAGTATTTCATTACCTTATCTGGTACCTAGAAAATAGAATATGCTTAATTTAAAAAATATTGATTGATAACTGAGCTATACTACTGCCTGTTTGGCTCTTTCCTCATCCTTTTGTTCAAATTTCCTAATCTTTCCTTACTTCATCTTGACCACCATTATCTGATCTCCATCTTAGTGTCAGGGCTTTATTCCCTTGATGCTATAGTCTTTCATTTCCTTTAAGAAGGCCATGTCCCCTTGACTCCATGCCTTGCCAGTATTTTCCTTTGATCCTGATTCTAAGCACTGACTCTTCTCACTTTCCAAGAGAAGAAGCAGTACTATGGAAGTCTTTACCAAGTTCCCTGGTTAGTCCATGATTTGTAGTGTATAGGAACCCATATGCATCTTACTTGTTCTCTCTCTCTCCCTCCTTTTCTTCCTTTATACCACTTCTTTAGGAAACACTGCCTCATTATCCATTATGGTATGTACATGTATTCCATCATCACTCTAGGAACTGAGACCACAGTGAAACAGAACACAGATGGTCCTGCTTCTGTAGATGGATAGTAGTAGACAACCAAATCAAAATATCAGCTACAGATTGTAATATTATGACAAGTTCTGCAAAAGCAATAAACAGCAGTTTGCACGGAAATAAGTAGGCTGGGAAGAATAGGGCAAAGACTCTTCTAATCAAGACTGTGAAGGACAAAGTGGGTGTTAGAAGATATGGAAGGGAGAAGTACCAAGGCAGAAGGAACAAACTGGTCTGAAGGTATAAAGTAGGACTGAGAGATCTAGGGGATTCCATCTATAACAACAGGATTCTCTGATTGGACACACATGCTTAATAAAGTCATCTAGAAATATATCTCCTATAACTTCTACCTACAATGAAGTGGAGTGAACAATTCATGCCAGGAGGCATGCCACAATAATCCTTCTCTATTCCAATCACACCCTTTACCACTTATGTCAAGTTGACTGCCTCCATCTCTGTGGGGGTCTTGTCATACTGCTTCTCATGAATGGGCTCCAGTAATGCCTTCCAAATACTTGCTATTAATACAAATGTTCACTGATGATGACTGTGTATTTTTTGTTTTTCCAGACATATCTCCTTAATTGTGTCATCTAATGTTTTAACTGGTTTGAACTATAAAGAAAGACATGAAGCTTACTAACGTATCTTGAATATAGAGTAGATGGATTTTTATTTTGCTGTGAATTTAGTTACTTTTAGATAAGAACAACTGGAATGAAGTTGAACACTGGTAGGAATGATGCAATTGAAAAAAGAGGAAGAACAGATAATTTGGGGAAATTACAGGAGAAACAAAATATTTGGAAAATTAAGATAGGATGAGATGTAGAATACCCCAGTAGGGACTGACCATCTGTTCCAAGGTCAAGTGTGTGAACACTGGTGCAGTTTCCTAGTGTCCAACCCCAGCTCATGAGTTAACATTGTATAACCTTGAAAGAATCATTGTGTTTCAGTTTTATTACCTGGAAAAACACAAGAACAGTAATCTTGTCTCCCTGATAGTTTTGTGAAAACTTAAAATCATATTGGGAACAAGAAAAGAGATACCTTAATAGAGGGAGCCATTGTAGGTTTAAAGAGAAATCTGGAAGTAGGGAAATGTTCAGAAATCCAAAAGGATGACCCCAACTAAGAATCTAAGCAATAGGGCAGAGGCTACCCTAAATGTCCTTCCCCTATAATGAGATTGATGACTACTTTATATGCCATCCTAGAGCCTTCATCCAGTAGCTGATGGAAGCAGAAGCAGAGATCCACAACTAAGCACTGAGCAGAACTCCTGGAATCCATTTGTAGAGAGGGAGGAGTGATGAGCCAAGAGGTGAAGATCATGCTGGGGAAACCCACAGAAACAGCTGACCTGAACAAGTGGGAGCTCATGGACCCCAGACAGACAGTTGGGGAACCAGCATAGGACTGACTAAACCAGGGCCCTTGAACTTGGGTGACAGTTAGGAGGCCGGGGCAGACTATGGGGCCTCTTGCAATGGAACCAGTATTTATTCCTAGTGCATGAGTGGAATTTGGGAGCCCATTCCCCCATGGAGGGATACTCTCTCAGCCTAAATACAAGGGGGAGGGCCTAGACCCTGCCCCAAATGATATGACAGACTTTGATGATTCCCCCATGGAAGGCCTCACTCTACTTAGGGAGTGGATGGAGAGTGGGATGGTGGGGAGGTTGGGGGAGGATGGGACGATGGGAGAGAGAGGGAACTGGGATTGATATGTAAAATAAGATTCTTTCTAATTTAAATTTTAAAAAGGAAATAGCATATTGGGAACTTTTAAAATGAAACAAAGTTAATTTTTTATTTATGGGGAAGAATATAATAAATAAAGTTATTTGGGGGGATCAGTGAGTTCCTTTGATTTTTCTAATTGTTTTCTTCCCCCAATATGCATGCCCTTTCCCCCTTGCTTTCCTTCCTTCAATGGGTAGAATTTTCATTACCATGGCAAAGATTTGTACCACCAGGGCAGTCTCACTGTTTCAACTTTAGAGGAAAAGGATTCCATTTTTATTACCAATCATATTTTCATAAATTTATGTAGTGTTTTTTCTTACTGTAGTTTCTATATTTAAGTTAAAACATAAGTAGGAAGTTCAGGTTTATCCTGCTCATTTACTGGTTCCCTCCTCTTTGTTCTCTTCTACCCTCGATAGTCTACATTCATGCCATATGTGTTCTATTACTCTCCCACGTGCCCCTATCCCCTAAAGCCTCTTTCCCTTGGACTTCATTATGTGTGCCTTCACTCACTGACTTCATGATCTATGCATGCACTCACTGACTTCATGATCTGTGCCTACACTCACTCCCACAGGTCTGCACAAAGTAGGAATTGCAACTAAGATCAGCATGTCAGAAAAAGCATGCATCCTCTCATGGAACAAGTTTTTTTTTCACATCCTCCATTAACTGAATCAATGCTTTATCATAATCAAGGTTTCTAAGTCATGCATCCACTTTCTGTGCCCATCTAAAACCTCTCATATGTTTTCTTCTGTCTATAAAGCCCATATAACTCCATTGTTAAACATAATTTCATAATTGGCTTTCTGAGCCTGGGATATTTCACTACTACAGTGACATCAGATTTCCTACAAATTGTTTAACTTTATTCTTTTTCTTTAAGGCTAATAGCAACATATCTCTGGAAGGCAGAGGCATGAGAATATGAATAAAAAGTGACACATGGAAAAATTGTAAGAGAGAGTGGGTCACGAGTACATTTGAGAGAAGCATGTTCACCTGCTCATCCAGCAGCAGCAGGTGTCCATAAATAATAAAGCCCCCGGGTCAAGCACAGAGTGTTATTTTTCTTTAGCAAAGCTGTTGTTTCTGTGTCAGTCATGAAGAGAGCAGATGATTGGACTCTCCAGGATGTCACAAAATTCTTACTAAGAAATAAAAGGAGTGAAATTATGTTTAACAATGGAGTTCTATGGGCTTTATAGACAGAAGAAAACATATCAGAGGTTTTAGATGGGCACAGGAAGTGGATGCATGACTTAGAAACCTTGATTGTGATAAAGCATTGATTCAGTTAATGGAGGATGTGAAAAAAAAAAAAAAAAAACTTGTTCCATGAGAGGCCACAAATAAGTCATAAGAATTCATCTTCCTCTGGTCTGGTTTAGTATATTTTGGGTTTTGATACAGAGCTTCTCCATGAGGCCTTGCTACCCTGGTATTCTGTGATCCAGGCTGGCCTCAATCTAGAGGCAATCCTTCTGCCTCGATCTCCAAAGTGCTGCAATTACTGACATGTACCACCATACTCACTTCCTCTGGTTCTTACAGTTGCCACTTCCCAGGAGAGCAGCCATGAGCCTGTCTAACATGCAGAGAAGAGGTGAGTTGAAAGGAGAAGAAATGGACTTCAGTCAAAGGATATGAGCAATATAAGTGTTCCATGATTGGGGAAGAGATTTCAGTCCTAGGACTCAACATGCAGGAGTACCTGGAAGTCAATAGGAGGAGCTTCAGAGTACCTTTGTGTGTGTGTGTGTGTGTGTGTGTGTGTGTGTGTGTGTGAGAGAGAGAGAGAAGAGAGAGAGAGAGAGAGAGAGAGAGAGAGAGAGAGAGACAGAGACAGAGAGAGACAGAGACAGAGAGAGAGAGAGAGAGTGCTTATGTTACTACCAGCAGCTGCAGCTGCAGTAGTTCCCCCTGCTCCCAGCCTCTGTCTTCCCTACACAGCTTCTCCCATGTTTCTTAGACCTCATTTCATCATAACTTTAAGAAATACTCTGAATTAATAAAATGTAAATGTATTCATGTTGGTATCTTATTTTACAAATATAATTTCCACATTGATGTTTAATTGCCTTAAAATCCTTGCAAGGTTAAAAGGAAACTATCTCTTAAACATTAGTTATTAAATTACGTATCAGCAATTCATTTGTTTGCTACATTGATTTGAGCTTTCTGACACTTTTTATTGATTGTTTGAAAGCAAACTTTCAATTATCCAAGGATCAGACATAAGTTCAAAACTCCTTTCAATGTAGTAAGAAACTGCTTGATAGTTTAAAGATCCCAGTGTCCTGAGACCAAACGTGACTGGAGCCCCAATGTGGGGATCAACTAAAGGAAGCATTTTTTTAAATGGGATGTTTTAGAAAAACACATAATTTAATTCTGTCCACTACATTGTTGATGCTTTGGCAGAACAGCAATGCACTTGTGCCTCAGAGGCCAATGTACTGAATGTGTTCTGTTAAGTTTAGACTGGAGATAAAGAACTACATTTGGCAGACATCCCAGTCTCAATCCTACTTGTTATAGAAGCACTGAACTTCAGGCTTTTGGAGGTGAAACAATAGGAAGTAATACAGTGGTTTATCTGTACCATAAATGTCTAAGGTCCAAGCATAATGTTATTATGATCTATTGAGAATTTTATGTGGTGGGCACATATTACATATATGGATGTTTTGATAGATATATAAATGCATAAGTAGCACAATATGTACCATGTGTTCTGGTGATAAAGATATCTATGTTTATCTATGTTTATTTATGTTTGTCTGTAGATAGATAGATAGATAGATAGATAGATAGATAGATAGATAGCATCTATATTTAGGAAAGTAGGTTGGTAAATAGATAGTTGAATAGGTAAATGATATATGATATAGATACATGGATACACAGATAGATACATAAATAGATACATAAAGATAGATGATAGCTAGGATGGATAGATAGATAGATAGATAGATAGATAGATAGATAGATAGATAGATAACAGATATAGATAGGTCAGAGATATATAGAGAATAGGTAGGTATAGTTAGATATAGATAGAGAGATAGATAGACAATAGATGGTGGGTGGCTGATAACCCACAGATCTCCACTTTAACACTTCCAATAACTTTCTGACTTGTATGTTATATCTTCCAGTTTTAGAGATTAAGAAACAGAATCAAAAGGAAATATATATTTGTTGAAAGAATATATGCATTGAAGTTGACAGAGTCAAAATTAGGTCAGGGCAGTCTCACTGAGGAATGAAACAAGTTAAATGTGACCCTACACATTAGTGATTCCAAGTGAGTGTTCAGTGTTAAGATGTGTGTGCCTTAATGTTTCCCCACTTATCTGCCTGACAAAAATCCCACTGAGGTCTATGGCTGTGACTTCCTGATGCAGAGAGATTAGTGGGGTCTTTTGGTTACTTTGCCGTAAGCCTATGGCAGACCAATTGACTAATTAAATTACAGACTTCTTTTCTCCAGATAACCACACTGATTTCATCTTGGTTGACCCTCATAACAGTAAAGCAGATACTTAGGCCCAAGTTGCTAAATGTTCCTACTCCTGTCCACTTAGAATCAATAGACAAGGTGTTCTGTTCTGCTGCAAAACAAAACAGTCTGCACTCCAGGGCTCTATTAATAAGTGTTGTTTTCCTTGGTGCTGTTACTTGGCCAATAGTGCTTTTCCCTTTCTCCTCTGCCTGTCCAAATTTTATTAATATTTCAAAGCACAACCAATTGCAGTCTTACCCATCTGCGGTAGTTTGAATAATCTGTATTCCTCATAGGCTCACATATTTGAACACTTGGTCCCAATTGGTGGTGCTTCTTGGTGATGTACTTCAAGCTTTCTGGAGGAAGTGCATCACTGTGGACAGGTGTTGAGATTTCCTAGCCTCACCCCACTTCAGTTTGTTCTCTCTGCTTCATGCTTGGGTTGATGATATCTCAGCTTCCTGTTCCCACCTCCTTATGCTGCTGGCATGAAGAATTCTTATTCCTCCAGAAAGATAAAGTAAGCTATTTTTCTATTAGTGGATTTGGTTGTGGCGTTTTATCACAACAAAAAGGTAACTGATACATAAGCTGGTATTGGAGAGTGAGCTTTGGCTGTGAAGAATCTGACCATGTCGGTTTTAGGGTGAATGTGAGAGTCTTTGGAACTGTGACTGCAAAAGTGGTTGGATTCTGTAAGCCGAATAGAAGCCTGGAGGGCAGTAGCACAGAGAGCAATGCACACTGTTAAGGTCTGGCTCGAGAGATTTCCAAAGGGAATTACTTAAAATAATTTCAGATTTCTCAGGGAGGAGGCCACCACTCCAACTGAAGTATCTGGATAAGGCAAACCTTATTGTTGACTAAGAGTGTGTGCTCAGAAGAGAAAACACAATGACACGCAAACTGTAGTTGTTTCCGTTCTGACACAGGTGATGACTGTGTCTTTTACCCATCATCTGGGGTTCAACCCACAGACTTTCAAGATTGCTAATTTTAAAAGAAGCACCACAAAGGAAGTGAATGAGGAAGGGGCAAGGGAGTCACTGCTCCAAGAGGAAAATGGCCACTGCTCCAGACCACCAAATTCCTTGGATGCAGCAAGGAGCCTTTGTGTAAGCAAAGGTTTTACAAAGTGTATGGGGTTAAAACATTTGCTTAAAAATCTTACAAGATGGGAGAGCAAAAGATTTTGATTCCTCCCCTTAAGGACAAGCTTTATAGTATTTGATAGAAAAGACATACTTAATTTTTTATAGACCAATATTAGCAATTGGGTTAGAGGCAAATTATGTAATATTTCAGCAAAGACTCCTACTGCCTTCTGCCTGAGTCCTAAGAATTTTCCTGACACTGAGTAACAAAGAAACAGACTCCTTTCTTTGGTGGAGAAAAGTTGAATACAGCATAACCTTAGGTCTGTGGCATAGCTAATACTGAGATGGCTTATGTGGGTCTTCAAAAAGAAAAGGACAGGTTGAGTAGAGAGGAATAAAAACTATGCACTTTGGAGGGGAGAAAATATCACCAGGAAGCAGGACACTGCAGCCAAGCTTCATGGGGGAAGAAAGGCTAAATTGTTATGGGGATTAGCACAGGTCAGGACATGACTTGTGCTCTACACTGGAACAAGAAGGGAGATGCTTCAAGGGCAAAACACATATTCAGTCCTCCAACTTGCAAACAGAGGCCTAAGGAGTTTTAACGCTCCTAAAAAGCTTACAAAAGCTGCCACCAATGTGATTTAGATTGCTTTTCACATAGTCTTTTATCACAACAACAGAAAAGCAACTAATATATAAGGGGACTTTAATTACATTTTTGTTTTTCAAGACATGATATTATGTAGCCCAGGTTTGTCTTGACCTTTCTGTGTAGCCAAGTGTGACCTTGAACAGGTCCTTCTGCCTCCAGCTCCAGAATTCTGAAATTACTTGTTTGTGCCATGCCATCTGCTTCAATCATTGCCTGGGATGGAAGCTGGGGCTTACTGGATGCTAAGCAAAAAACGCTACCAACTGAGCTACATCCCCAGCCCCTCAAAAATATTTTGAGTGCCTTTTATGTTCCAGATAATATTACAGAATTTCATGGGAGGAATGGGTTATAGAAGCAAACACAAATACCTGTGCAAACCAATTCATAAGAAGGAGACATTTTCCCCAGCTTTTAGTTTCAGAAGTTTCAATCCATAGTCAGTTGGTCCACTGCTTTTGGACCTGTGGTAAGGCAGGACATCACAACAGGGAGGTAGTCTGGTGGGGTAGAGCTAATCACTTCTTAATGGTTAAAGAGACAGAGAGGCAGAGAAGGTCTGTATTCCAGTATTCCATTCAAGGGAAAATTCTAATGATCTAATTTCTTTCCACTGTGACCCAGCCTCCTAGGTCCTGCCATCTCCCAACACATCAGTGTGGAAACCAAACCTTGAACACATGAGCCTCTGGGGAACACTCCTGATAAAATTACAGTAGCAAAGGATGGTGTTTGTGAAAGAAATAATAATCCAGCCAAGATCTAAATATTGAATGAGGTAACTATGTAATGAACAGAAGAAAGAGGACTTCAAATGTTGATCTTCCTCAACTGTTTATGGGGTGAAATCTTGAAGAACTATTAAATCAAAAATATCATAAGTTAAACTTTTCACTTAACTCCTGAGCATTTTCTTAGCAACATAATACACTACAGTGTCAGCTGGTCCCCTGTTCTTCCTTGCGGCGAACAAGGAAGAAATACAGCAGTTTTAGACATCAGTCAAAGGGATTCCCATGTTCCAGGAAAGACCTGAGGTTTGGATGGTAAGAACCAAGACTTGGGTAGGATATAGAAAGTCTATGCTGAAGGAAGAGACAGAGACAGATAGACAGAGACAGACAGAGGCACAGTGTCAGGGATACAGAGACAAAAAGCACTGAAACAAAGATGGGGAGAGAGAAGAGTGAGGACAAAGCGAGAGAGAGGAAGGGAAAGACAGAGATGAGGAGACAGAGAAAGAGAAGAAGGGAGACTGGGGGAGATTAAAAAATTGAAAGCTGGAAAGATCAAGAAATGGAAAACATTCCACAGCTGCACTGCTATGGACAGTAACCTTTTCTAAGAGACAGAAGCAACTGTCCCTTGTAGACGAGAGGGACAGGAAAGGGCTGTGTTATAAACCCCGTCACCTTCTCCAGGATCCTGAGCAAGCAAATTAGGGAAGCACAGGTGGTAACATAATGGGAAACAACCTCAGGAGCATTCTGCCTTGGTCTCAGTTTTGCAAACAGTTTTCACTATCTTTCCTTTAACCCTGGCACCTTTCCTATAGTCAATGTCTTGATGAATCCAGAAGGTTAAGATGAAGAGAGGAGTATGGGCTTCAGTGTCAGGAGGCTCTTTGTTTAAATCCTGAGGACAGAAATGCATTCTGGGAGTTGAGCGAGTGTCTTTGGAGTTATACTGAGTCCTTAGCCTACTGCTTTTCAGGTGTGATGGCTTTACAAATGTGTCTTCAGGGCCTCGACCTCTTTGTTAAAATGAGAATTCTGTTGTACCCACCAGGCAGAATTGTGAGACTTCAGTAACAGAGCCTGTGATGTGCTCGAAGAGGCCTCCACAAAGAGTACATATTATAATGGAGCAATGATAATGGTGGTGTAACTTGGGGTGATCTTTGAATCAATCTCTCTTACTCAGTGCCTTCCTCTCCTTGTTTTCTGTCAAAATTGGGGTCAAACCTACAGCTTTGCAAGTGCCAAAGAACTGATCTATTAGTATGATGCATCCTAGCCCTAGCCTCTAAGACAATGATTACATTTTATATGGCAGACACTGTAACATGTGACAACCTCTAATGAATGATTGTTGCATCAATTGTTAGAAGCAGTTATGGCAACAGAACTTAGTCATCAATCCCTCCAAGGATCTCAGCTGCAGAGAACAGGTCCCCGAGTCACCCATTCTCTTTGTCATATCTAATGACTTATAAAAATTAAAGTACAAAGGCTTGACTATTCATTCTGATGTGGATGTCAGTTTTTGTCAAGAGATCCACCGTGAATCAGTCAAGACTCTTGCTGGGCTATGTATTGCTCAAATCCTCCTTCTTTCAACCAGTCTTGAGTCCCAATGATAATTCTTCAGAAGCACAGCATTCTGCCTTCCAAACTCCATTTCAGAATCAGCTTCCCATGTAACC
Source organism: Cricetulus griseus (assembly GCF_003668045.3). Lineage (NCBI taxonomy): Eukaryota > Metazoa > Chordata > Mammalia > Rodentia > Cricetidae > Cricetulus > Cricetulus griseus. Next base: position 138,984,709 of record NC_048597.1, read on the forward strand.
TAACCTGTGACACTTGACTTTACAGAAGTGTGGCCAGGACAAAGAGGAATAGCATGTAGCACAGTGTGGGGTAACATATTGCCTCCTCTTCCCTCCTTCCATACAGTGCCACACCCAGATCTCATATGACTACCAGTGCATCCCATTTCTTTGGTTTGGTTTGGTTTGGGTTGGGTTTTTGAGACAGGGTTTTTCTGTGTAACAGCCCTAGCTGTCCTGGAACTTGCTTTGTAGACCATGCTGGCCTCGAACATACAGAGATCCTCCTGCTTCTGCCTCCCATATGCTGGGATTAAGGGATGCACCACCATGCCCGGTGCCATCTCTCTACTGAATGCATGGTATCATAATTGTGTAAATCAAACTCCTGGTGCTTGAAGCAGCCCAAACCCATTATGTTGCAGTTCTGGATGGTGTTTGCTACTTAATCTGAGAGAAGAAGGCCCCGAGCTCAACTGCTTTGCTGAAATCTGTTTATTCTCATCTTATGCATGAGACAACAGGTTTAGGTCAAGATCATGTCTCTCCAGGAGTAATTATCCCAAGCATCAGGAATAGAATTTCTGCTTCCTTACCTTAGACTTCTCATTCGTCAGACCACATAGTTCATCTGTGAACCCAGTTGCTGCCCTCCTAGGAACCATGGTTAATGGCATTAGACAGTGCTAATTTGCATAGGGACTACCAAGGTCTTTTGCAAAGTAAAGAAATGCACATTGTTAAACAGTTACTATAACATTGACTGCAACCATGAAAACAATTTTACAGTAGATTGAACACACTTAGTGAAAGAAGTCTAGGGCAAAAGCAATCTCAACATTAAATTAGAGTTTAGGCAGCAGCCAGCAGAGAGCACGCAAACAATGGCCAGGTACAGATTTCCAACTATCCTCAAGGGACCATTTTTCCTAGGGTGAAGAGAGCTCTAGTGGACTAAACTACAGCAGGAGGAGAAAGGATTGGAAGCTAAGACAAAGGAGTTGGAGGAGAAACAAAGGGAGTCCAAAGTGTACAAACCTCTGGGAAATCTGTGCTTCACCAGAAGAAAGTAGCGATATGAGGTGAAACAGATAAAGACTGCTGTAATGGTGTGGTAACAATGGGTTTGAAAATAAGTGGTCATAATCAGGCATGAAAAAATCGCAGCTATTACAGAAAGAGGAGAATATAGTCACCAATAAAAGCTTCCCAGTTTTTTTCTTGATTCTTCATTCTCGGGCTGGGTTTAGTTTGTTCTCTGCCTTGCTGAAAGTGGGGCAAGCTCTCATCTTCTGAAGACCTTATCAAGCCCCTCTGCTCTGCAGTCCTGACAGGCAGGCATTGTGCAGAGCTGAAGGCGGCTGTCGACGCAGCACTGACAGTCAAGCTCTCATGTCTGCAGTCTGGAGAACAGCCGTCAATGAAGCTTGCCCTGAGCTTTGCTCCTGCTTTTCTTTGGGGAAGAAAGCCAGGGAATTTAGACACCTAAAATTAATAAAAAAATTAATGATACTAGGAGGCAGCAAGGCCATCTTCCAAAGGCTCACTGTTATGGTTTATAAGCACCCATTGGATCTAGATGAGGGAAGTGCATCTAAAAAAAGAAACCTAATTTTAAAAAGAAAGAGAGAGAACTGAGGCTGGGATGCAGCTCACTCGTAGACTAAGCTTGCCAGGGTGACCCAGTCCCTGGGCTTAATTCCCAACCCCACAAACAAACACAAAAACAATCGAAAGAAATGGATTTTGTGCCAATTATTTTGGTCAGTGAGGCTCCCAGAGGTGACACACAGCCCATGTCCCTATCACATCACATGTTTTATTCACCATCACTCAGAAAGCCTGGCTTGTTCTGGATTAAATAGTTTCTCCTTAAAGGCAAAATACCCTTGGACAAAGACAACTGTCATACACCACCAAAAACCAGGAAAGATGGGGTTAGACAAAGCTGTGACTCCTCACTAAAAACAAGTTTCTACTTGGTTGATGTAGGCTGCAAATGTAGCTAAGCAAGAATTGGAGGTTCATTTATGAAGGGACATTTTGGGTAGGGTGATGTTCCCAAAGGGAAGAAGTGCTGAATATCTGAGCCCTAGCATGTTTCCAGTGGCTTATCCAGAAATAGTCTTGGCAGTTTTAACCAAATTAAGATGAAGTCATTATGTTGAACTTTAGTCCAATGTGTCTGGCGTCCATAAATATAGAGGAAATATGGGCACTTATATACATAGAGGGAAGCTGATGTGAAGCCATAGAGGGAGAGGGCTATGTGAACTTGGAAGATTCTCAAGTCCTGGGGACCTATAGGGAGACAGTAAGAGTTTCTTTCCTGGTGACTCTAGAAAAAGCTAGACACTGCTAGCACTTCAGAGATTGTGGCCCTTCTGTTTCATAACTCTCATCCTGTTACCTGCAAGAGAACAAGTTTACAAGTCTAGATAGCTTAAACCGGTTCAGTTAGTGCTTTGTGGATACACACACACACACACACACACACACACACACACACACACACACTAGCCTAATGCAGATTAATCTAGAAAATTTCATGGAGTGCTGTGAAGACAAATGTCATCTAGTTTTGTATTATGCCTATAGATCCAGAAAATCTGCTTCTTTGCCATTCTTTCCTCAGCATAGGCCCTGGTAGAAATATTTGCTAGCATCCAATCAGGGAATAAAATGGCACTGACATTTACATTGAGATTGATGGAAATATTTCATAAGAGAAGGCGAAAGTGTAGGCATAAGGCCTGGTGGCCAAGAAGATTGGAGTGTGTCAAGAGGTACAGTAGCAGTTGAGGATAAGGTGGAGGATAATAAGCCTTCGCACCATGTCACCTCTGTGGTCCCCTCTGCCCGCGCTTCATCTGTCTTCTACGTCCAGTAGTTAGCTTGTATAGTTTGACAGCTGAGAGGCAGCAAGATTCCTTGCAAACAAACAGGGTGCTCTAAAAGCCACAAGTGTGTTCACCTGCAAGCAAGCAAATACAACCATCCACTTAAGTGGCTTAAAACAAATAAGATGAACCCTCCAAAAATACAAAAAGTCTGGAGGTAAGAAGACATTAGCCATGCACTCAGATGCTATTGAAACTGCCGATTCTATTCTGTTGGAGTTTACTTCACGATCCAGGTGTCATGGCCATAAAATTCCTAATGTGGCTTCAAGCATAATACCCAGAATTATGGTAGATAGAAGTGGTAGTGTCCATTTTAAACTGTTTCTTTGTTTAGGAAGGCAACTCCTTCCTAGGAATCTCTAAAGTAACATATTTTATTAATCTGAACTACGTCAGTCACTAAGCCACTCCTAGTCATAAGTCTAATAGGAAAAACCACATTGAGTTTTTCATCCTCTACACTAGAGAACTGGGGAAAAATAGTATTGACCATGCCTCTGTTATGAGGCAGCATACAGCTACAGGATGGGTGTGTATGGATATTAACCGGAGTCTCTTCTCTATGAATGTTGTATTATCCTTCCCAGAAGCCCCTCTTATAGCAAGACCACAGGCATTCTTTGCTCTTGAGAAACAGATGTGCAGAACAGAATGCTTTCTTTCTGTGTTTTCTATACTCATCAGTTCTACTTACCTGCATAAAGATTCCATGGTATAAAGGTAACCAATCTGGATTCTAGTCCAATTTTTATCATATGTCTTTGGGTATTTTCCCTCTATACTTTGAAGTCAGATTGGAACAATTGAACCTAGAGTCTTGTCTCACTTAAAACTTTTGTGATGCACTGGAAAGTAATTTGGAGGCTTCATATGAGTCCTTATTTGGATTAATACTAATTCTGTTACACAGAACCATTGCTAGCATCTAAAGAACTTTCTAGTTTTAAATTTGTTCAAATATGTACATTATTTCATTTTTGCCTTGTAACACCCACTAAGCCATGGGCAGAGTAAGAATCATCTAGAGGAAAAGCTGGATATGTAACCACATTCCTGTTGCCTTCAAATAGCAAAGACAATTCCAGCCCAATATTCCAGATCTGTTTCCCATATAGATCACAAGAAAATGGCCTACATCTTTCATATCACATTCATAAAATCCCTTTCTTTTTTTTCCAACTTTTTTATTTGAATTAGAAACAGGATTGTTTTACATGACAATCCCAGTTCCCTTCTCCCACCCGTCCCAACTAAAACCCTACTATCACATATCCTTTCTGCTCCCCCTGGATGGTGAGGCCTTCCATAGGGTGTCATCAGAGTCTATCGTATCCTTTGGAATAGGTAGGGCCTAGCCCCCACCCCCCCCCCGTGTGTCTTGGCTCAGGCAGTATTCCTCTATATGGAATGGGCTCCCAAAGTCCACACCTGTGCTAGGGATAAGTACTGAATTTCACAGGAGGTCCCATAGATTTCTGAGGTTGCCTCACAGAAACCCATGTTCCTGGGGTCTGGATCAGTCCCATGCTGGTGTTCCAGCTATCAGTCTCAGGAGCAAGAGTTCCCAGATGTTCAGGTCAGCTGTTTCTGTGGGTTTCACCAGCCTGGTCTGGACCCCTGTGCTCTTCACTCTTCCTTCTCTGCATCTGGGTTCCAGTTCAGTTCGGTGATTAGTCGTGGGTGTCTGCTTCTACTTCCATCAGCTGCTGGATGAAGGCTATAGGATGGCATATAAGTTGATCATCAATCTCATAATCAGGGGAGGGCATTTAAGGTAGCCTCTCCTCCATTGCTTAGATTGTTAGCTGGCATCATCTTTGTAGATCTCCAGACATTTCCCTAGTGCCTGATTTCTCTGTAAACCAAAAATGTCTCCCTCTATTATGATATCTCCATTCCCACCCACCCTACTCCAATCAAGCTCTGTAACCACAATTATTTTTTCACTAGTTCTTTGAGTTTCATACACCATAATTTGATCATATTCAACCTCTCCAAGTCTTCACCAATTCATCCCTCCCTTCCATACCCAACCAAACATTTTTGTCTGTTGTATTTAATCCTTCAAGTTTAACTTGTGCTGTCTAAATATTCTTGAATGTGTCACCTTCTACTGGAGAGCAATTGACTTACCAGGGTCTATCCTCTTAGAGAAATAGGTGGCTAACAATTGAGAATACATGGCCTGTGCCTAACTCCTCTCTGGACGTAATTTGGTCTAGCGTGAGCTTACACAGGTTATGTACACGCTGTCACACTGCTATGACTTCATATGTGCACCTTCACTGCCATATCCAGAAGACAATGTTTCATTACAGCTATATACTGACCCACAGACTTACATTACATGCTTTCTGGGCCCTCTTCCACATTGAGCCTTGGCAGGGGTATATATGTTTTTTTTTTTTTTTTTTAAGGCTGAACATTCTGCAGTGTCTTGTTCTCTTTGTGCACCTTGACTAGTTGTGTGTTACTGTGCTAATCACTATCTTCTGCCAGGCACAGTGGTGCACTCCTTTAATCCCAGCACTCAGGAGGCAGGTGATCCTCTGAGTTCTAGGCCATCCTGGTCTATAGAGTAAGTTCTGGGATAGCCAGGGCTACACAGAGAAAAATTCACTGGAAAAAATTCACTCTCTTTTGCAAATAGAAGCTTATCAGATGAGGGATGAATGATGGATGTATCAATTTAGAGTATAATGATAAGTCATTGGGAATCAGTTTAATACTATATGCATTGACAAGCGTAATTGTAGTAGAGTAGGACCTCTCTAGTCATATGTTCTTATCCCTATAATGGTCATGGTAACATCTTGTTTAAGCCTCATTTCCCTGCTTTTAAAAGTCAGTTTCCAGCCAATGACTCAGTTTAGAGAACAAGCCTTCCAGATGATGGGTAAACCATCACAGAATTAGAACCATGTCCTCCTACCTGTGAAGTCTGAGCTATAAAAGAAATCATGAGCATGCCAGCCAGCTTCTGTTTCTTATCAAATTTTGTTTTACCTGAGTTTCAGCAATGGATACTTTAATCTGAAAGGGGCCCACATGAACCAGGCAGAGCTCTAACTGTACCCCAACCCTAGGGGATGGAGAGATGTTCATTGTTTAAGAGTGCCTGCTGCTCTAGTTGAGTTCCCAGCACTCACAGTCCATAGATTGACATTCAGTCAAAACATTGCTATTCATCCTCTGGGGAAATGGCTTTTCCATATGTTAGTTTATGGGAATGGATGGACCACTAAAGAAGGTTCTGATACTCAGTTGGCATGTGGGTAGAGGGAAAAGAAAGCATGCTTCTTGTCTGTTCAAGTTATTCTCATCAGCACTGTTCCAGTCCAAAACTAATCAAGAGGTGATGCATATGAGTTAGAAGTAAAACCACTTAAGTGCCCAAAGAAGATGGCTCTCTTTGCGTCACTGACAGCATGACCAGAATATATTTGATGTCTTTCCTATCTTTCCCAAGCCCTAAGTCTTATCTCACTTGTGTGTTTCTCCACAAAAGAACAGATCTTATATGTGAAAAGGAGGCAATGGTTTGGCAGCGTAGTTCTTTTCCTCAGGAATATGACCAGCTTGTCTCATTCATGTAGGATATTCTGACCAGCCCTCCATACTCAGGAAAGGGATGGGTTGGAATTGGACCTACAAGCTGAGTAAGCTAGAGGACGGGTTAGGTAAGGAGAGCTGCTGGCAGGCTGAAAGTTTACTCTCAGTAAGTAAATGAGAAGAGGGAAGTCACTGAACCTGCAGCTACAGGTTGCCACCCACTGACCTTCAGTCATGAAACCTCAGGCCCCACCTCTATGGCCAGTCTTGAGAGGGAAAAGGGATTCACTAAGGGTAGTTGCTAGACCTCAATCAGTCATCCCCACCCTGGAATCAGAACTCCACTGTTTCTTTAAATCTCTACTCTTGTATGCTACCTGTTCAAAGACTTCCCAGAGCTGAGTGACACTTGTCTACATTTCTATACAGCCTAGAGTTGTTCCCTGCCATCTATGTCAGCCACAATGGGCAGTTCAGAAATATTTCCACTTGGACAGGGTCTAGGTCATAAATGGAGACAGGTGGAGTGGTTCAGGTATGAATAAAAGCATCCATTGTGTGCCACCTTCCTAAGTAGGAGAAAATCTCCATCACTCTGTGCCTCAGTTTATTTTCCATTATGGAATATTTAGAAAAGGCAAGACATTAAGTCTTATGTGGAAGGTATTACTCTAAATGTCAGTTAAAATTAAGATTAAGAATTTCCTCCTTATTTACAATTTAATTTCCTGTTCTGGATAAGGCCTTATTTATTTTAGCCAAGGGCTCCATCACTGAGATCTGCCATATGTAAATTTATATCTACAAAAAAGTCAAAGTAGAATGAGGTACATACACCCCTGATGCTATGATAATGTTTATTGAAGAAATGTTCCACTCAAGGGTGTAAGCATGAGTTTTCTAGCCTGGCAGGGTCTCACTGCCCTGGACCCCCAAATAAACACACAGATGCTATATTAATGATGAAACTGTTGGCTGGTGGCTTGGGCTTCTTATTGGCTAGTTCTGTTCTAATTATTAACCCATAACTATTAATCTATGTATTTCTACATGGTCTTATCTTACAGGAGAATGCCTGACTCGTGTCCTCTCTTCCCAGACTCACATGATGACTACTTTCTGTCCATATTTCCCAGAATTCTCCTCGTCTGGTAGCCCCACCTAGTCTTCCTTCCTGGCCACTAGCCAAACAGTGCTTAATTCATCAACCAATAAGACAAACATATATACAGAAAGGCATCTCCCATCATGAGGATCATTAAATATTTGTGGAATACACCTCAAATCAACACTTCAATGTTGAGTCTCAGAGATGCTAAACAGATGTAGCAGACTGCTTTAGACTGTACTAGGGAAATAGGAAGTGCCAGGATACTTACACTGGGACATCAAGATCTCCCTTTTATAGTCTAATTCATGACATTCTCTCAGAAACTCTTTTTCATGAAGAGTAACTAGGTAGGGTTTATCTGTTAAGGGTCAAGAGGGAAAAGGACTTGCAGAATCACATGCTCTGAACTCCTTTGAGTGTCTGTAGACTATCCATTTATTCGTTATGTTTTTCTTAAGTATATGATAGCTGTTTGTCAACTTCAGGTGTGGCTCTTTCTTCTTTTAATATATTTTTAATTTAAATACAATTATATCACTCTTCCCCCTCCATTTTCTCCCTCCCCTCTAACCTTTTGCATACTCTCCCTGTTCTAAAGTTGATAGCCTCTTTTTCTTTTACAATTATTGTTTCATATATGTATGTACAATAATATAGAAATACAACCTACTGAGTTTATTTTTGTTGTTTGTGTATATATGCTTAAGGGAATGAGTTCACAGGTAAACCAGTAAGTGAGTTGACTTCTGGGAGAGGCTGATTCTTCTCCCTGTAGCCATTAGTTTCCTGTAGTTCTTTATCTAGGAGTGGACATCATTTAAAAAATTCCCTTTCTGGGCCTGGCATTGGTGGCACATGCCTTTAATCCCAGCACCCAGGAGGCAGAGGCAGGCAGATCTCTGTGAGTTCAAGGCCAGCTCGGTCTCCAGAGCGAGTGCCAGGATAGGCTCCAAAGCTACACAGAGAAACCCTGTCTCGAAAAACCAAACAAAAAAAAATCCCTTTCCACATTAACATGTCCATTGATATTGCCATTTTTTGTAATCTTGTTTATACAACTATTTCTAGGACAGACTGTTTCATGGCAGACTTCCTGGTATTCTGAATGTCACAGTCTTTCTGCCCCTTCTTCCACAGTGTTCCCTGAGACACTGATGCAGGAGCTATGATACAGATGTGCACAATGGGTCTAGGCTTCCCACAATCCTTTGATTTCTGCATTGTGTCCAATTAGGTTTTCCGTGATGTTCTCTATTTGTTGAAAAGATAGTTGATGTTGTTTTTAATTCGAATTGGTATAAACACTTATCTTTGAGATGAGGGTATAAGATTTAGAATGCAATAAGGAATTATGCTGGTCTAACAAGTTGCTAGCAGTAGCTTTTTTTTTTTTCTGAATTCCATGTTCTCATTAACCCCGGGAAGCTGGCTTTATTTCCAGTACCATATTCATATTTCTAGTATTATATGCCCGCCTATTGAGTGAGCCTTAAGTTCAATTAGACAGCTATTCCTTACTAGTGACATGTGAGTGTTACTCACTGAATTTTGTGAATATCTTGCCATGCTGGTCATTGTCATGCTTCATAGATGGTGTATCTGAGTACAACTGTTTAATTGCTTCTCTCAATTGACAGACTTCAAGTATTTTGTAGAGCTCAAATAATAAAAACAATGTGGTACTGTCACAAAACACACATGTAGACAAATAGAAGGTTCAAACATGAGTACTCATAACTACAGCTAGCTGACATTTGACAGAGGCAAAAAAAAAAAAAAAAAACATGTACTGTAGAAGAGACAGCATCTTCAACAAATGCTCCCATGCAAAAGAATGAAATTAGACCTTTATCTGTTACCATGGACAAAAAAAATGGATCCAAGTGGATCAAAGACCTCATTTTGAAATAAATGATGGAATAAAACTTAGGTGGTATCCTACAAAAACATTTTCTGAACATTACTCCATTTGCCAAGAAAATAAGGCCCAAAGCTGACAACTGGGAACATTTGGATCACTAAAAAGCATCTGTACAGCTAGGAAAATAATCAGGCATGTGGCAAAAAAACCCACAGAATGGGAGAAAATATCTGTAGTTGTGAATTTGGCAGATGATTGATATCCAGAATATGCAAAAAACTCAAACAACAAAGTCAAGTAAAGAAATGACATGGTTAAAGAAAGGGCTAGGGAACTAAACAGAGAGTTCTCAACAGAAGAAATAAACATGGATAAGAAATATTTCAAAAGGTGCTCATCATGCTTAGCACTTTGGTAAATGGAAATTAAAACAATTTTGAGATTTCATCTCACTCCAGTCAGAATGGCTAAGATCAAAACTGACAAAAAATACAAGAGAGGTTGTAGAGAAAGAGGAGCATTCCTTCACTGTTGGTAGATATGGAAATGGGCACAGCCACTCTAGAAATAATTATGGAAGATCCTCAAAAAAAACCTGAAAATAAATTTACCATATGACCCAGATGTACCACTCCTTGACGTATGCCCAAAGGACTCAGCACAGCATCCTACTCCACAGATAGTTGCTCAGCTATGTTTATAGCTACACTTTTCACAATAGTGGGAAAATGGGAACAAATACCTTTCAACAGATGAATTTCTAATGAAAATCTAATATATTAACACAATAGAATACTATTCAGCAGTAAGGAACAATAAAATGATAAAATGCAGATAAGTGGCTGGACCTAGTAAAGATTATTTTAAGTGAGGTAAATGAGATCCAGAGAGAAAAATGCTGTGAGTTCTTTCTCATCTGTAGTTCCTACCTCCAAATCTTCAGATATGAGTATACAATACGGTATTTCCACAGAAACCAGGAATGTATAAAGGGACTTTGGGAGGGGAAAGTGAGAGGGAGACAGTAAGATAAGTGGGAAATGGGAAAATGGGGAGGAGCTGCCAACTGTGAAGGTAGTAAAGACGTCAGCTCAGAAGGAGGAGGGACAAACAATACCAATATTGTTTGATAAAGCCTTAAAGAATCATATTATATTATATTTGCCAAAATTTATACTTTACACTATACACACACACAGAGAGAGAGAGAGAGAGAGAGAGAGAGAGAGTGTGTGTGTGTGTGTGAGAGAGAGAGAGAGAGAGAGAGAGAGAGAGAGAGAGAGAGGTTAACCCTAAGTCACTTGGGCTGGAAATGTCCCCCACATGAAATCCAGAATAACGAAAATCCCAATACCAGGAACAAGAAATTTTCTTCTGAATGATTAGCCAGGGTAGTTCAAGTGACTGTAAAAGCAATATAGATGTAGTCCTTGGTTGCCTCTCACGGTGTGACAGTTGGCCCCATTGCTGAAGACACTGTATACTTAGAACACACACTCAATGATTTAAGATGGATCTGACCTGAAAGCCCCATTCCTGTGATCTAATGTACTTCGTAGCAGGAAATACTATGCAGGTGTCTAATTTCTTTATTTTTATTTTTTATATTTACTTATTTTTATTTAATTAGAAACAAGATTGCTTTACATGTCAATCCCAGTTACCACTCCCTCCCCTCCTCCCCTAACATCCCCCCCCCCAACTAAAACTCTACCTATCACATCCTTTCTGCTCCCTAGGGAGAGTGGGCCTTCCATAGGGGGTCATCAGAGTCTATCATATCCTTTGGGATAGGGCCTAGGCCCACCCCCATGTGCCTTGGTTCAGGACTCCCTGAATGTGGATTGGGCTCCCAAAGTCCACACCTATGCTAGGGATAAGTACTGAACTACTACAGGAGGTCCTGTAGATTTCCGAGGTCTCCTCACTGAAACCCATGTTCCTGGGGTCTGGATCAGTCCCATGCTGGTATCCCAGCTATCAGTCTGGGGACCAAGAGCTCCCTGTTGTTCAGGTCAGCTGTTTCTGTGGGTTTCACCAGCCTGGTCTGGACCACTTTGCCCATCACTCGTTCTTCTCTGCAACTGGATCCCAGTTCAGTTCAGTGATTAGTTGTGGGTGCCTGCTTCTATTTCCACCAGCTGCTGGTGAAGGCTATAGAATGGCATACAAGTCAGTCATCAATCTCATTATCAGGGGAGGGCATTTGAGGTAGACTCTCCTCTGTTGCTTAGATTGTTAGTTGGTGTTATCTTTGTAGATCTCCAGACCTTTCCCTAGTGCCTGATTTCTCCATAAACCTAAAATGTCTCCCTGTATTATGATATCTCCTTTCTTGTTTCATTTTATTCTTCCCCGGACTAAACCTTTCTGCTCCCTCATATCCTCCTCACTCCTCCTCTTCTCCCCTTCTCATTCTCCTAGCTCCCTCTCCCCTCCTCCCTTGCTCCCAATTTGCTCTGGAGATCTTGTCACTTTCCCCTTCTCCAGGGGATCATGTATGTCTCTCTTAGGGTCCTCCTTGTTTACTAGCTTCTCTGGCAGTATGGATTGTAGGCTGGTACATAAGAAAGTGTTCAACATCCTTAGCCATCAGGGAAATGCAAATCAAAACAACTCTGAGATACCATCTTACTCCTGTTAGAATGACTAAAATCAAAAACACCAATGACAGTTTATGCTGGAGAGGATATGGAGAAAGGGGAACACTTCTCCACTGCTGGTGGGAGTGCCAACTTGTACAACCACTTTGGAAATCAGTATGGCAACTCCTCAGGAAAATGGGAATCAATCTACCACAAGATCCAACAATTCCACTCTTAGGCGTATACCCAAAAGATGCACATTCATACAACAAGGACATCTGTTCAACGATGTTCACCACTATTTGTAATAGCCAGAACCTGGAAGCAACCTAGGTGCCCCTCAACTAAAGAATGGATAGAGAAAATGTGGTACATTTACACAATAGAGTACTACTCAGCAGAAAAAAACCACGGAATCTTGAAATTTGCAGGAAAGTGGATGGAACTAGAAAAAAACCATTCTGAGCATTCTGAGCGAGGTAACCCAATCACAAAAAGACAAATGTGGTATGTACTCATTCATATGTGGATTTTAGACATAGAGTAATTTCTTTAATTTTAAATACATTTATTTATTTGTTTTACCTCCTGGACACTGTTTTGCCTAACTCCCTTTCTCCCAGTTCTCCCCACTCTGCCACCTTACCCTTTCTGTCCCCACACACAATCTACTCCTCCTCCATCTCTGTTTAGGAAAGGGCAGGTCTCCCATGAATATCAACAAAACATGGCATATCAAGTTGCAGTAAGACTAAGAACCTCCCCATGTATTAAGAGTAGGCAAGGTGACCCAGGATGAGGAGTAAGGTGCCCCTCAAAAAAAAAAGAGAGAGAAAGACAGCCCTTGTTCCCACTACCAGGAGTCCCACAAGAGGACCAAGCTACACAACTGTAACATATGTAGCATGCCTAGGGAAGTCCTATTCAGGCTCCCTGGTTGTTGGTTCAGTCTCTGTGAGCCCCTATGGGCTAAGGTTAGTTGATTCTCTGAGTTTTCTTGTGGTGCCCTTGACCCCTCTGGCTTCTACACTCCTTTCTCCCCAGATTCTGAAGGATTCCCCTAGCTCCATTTAATGTTTGTATGTGGGTCTCCATTTTCCATCAGTTGCTGGATGACAATTGGGTTAGGAAAAAATCAGGTCACAGGAGATGGCAGGTTTCAAGTACATATTCGCTATTGCTAGGAGTCTTAGCTGGGGTCCTCCTTGTAGATTCCTGGGAGATTCCCTTGCACCAGTTTTTTTTTTAACCTGACCCTGAAATCCCCCCACCTTTCCAGTAGCCTCTTTTAGTATACCCCTTCTTAACCCATCAAGCTAATCTCTCATGTTTCTATCCCCACCCACTCTCAGTCCATTCACAGAATCTCTTCTATTCCCCCTTCCCAGGGAGATCTGAGTGCCCCACCATGAATCCTTCTTGTTATTTAGTCTCTCTGAGTCTATGGATTGTAGCATAGTTATCTTTTAGTTCACAGCTAATATCCATTTGTGAGTGACTACATACCATGTTTGTCTTTCTTGGTCTGGGCTACCTCATTCAGGATGATTTTTCTAGTTCCATCCATTTGCCTGCAATTCCTTGTGTCCTTGTTTTAACAGATGAGCAGTACTCCACTGTATAAATGTACCACATTGTCTTTGTCCATTCTTCAGTTGAGGGACATCTAGGTTGTGTCCAGGTTCTCACTATTATGAATAAAGATGCAATGAACATAGTTGAGCAAGTGTCCTTGTGGTATGATTGAGCATCCTAATTTCTTATCTTTGCTTCAAGTCAATCTCTAAATGAGAAATTTCTCTTTTCTTCTTCATCTCTGCTATGACCCCTGATTCTCTCCTCTCCCATCTCTGCTTTCTAACTCCCCCCTCTCTCTTTCTGTCTCTCTCTCCTCCTCACCCCTCCCTTCTCTGCTTTCTCCTCTCTTGTGATTCACAATTTTGCAGCCTTGTTTCCTGTGCTCTCAGGGGGTCATGTCTTATCTTTGGTTTCATAACAGATCCGGCCATGGTTCTTTGGTTTCCCTTTCTCTCAGGCTTGGTGTTGTATGTGAGGCTAATGAGGAAAACTGTCAGAGTTTGAAATGCATCAAGGGTAGGGAAAGGTTAGATGTGAAATTCAAGAGGAAGATTCTGTCAGAGCCTTCTGGGATTCTCCAGGCTGACGGATTCATTATTTTGTGGATGACAACTGATTGTATCCAAAGGCACATCTGAATGATTTAGACCAGGCCCGGCCGCTGTCAGTAAACAGTATCCCAGACAGCATCATGGAAGGAAACAATTAAGCCATGCCACTGGTAATTATCCAACCTGCCACTCTAGAGTCACAAAGTCCTGAATGGCTAACATTAGATAAAGCTGCTCTCTTTTTTCCACAATTTTCTTTTATTTGAAGGCTCATTGGTATCACAATATTTGTAGGGCTTTTCCAAACTGTTTTCCCTCTTCTTGTCCTACTCCCATATAATTTTATAGAAATACTACTCCATTCCAGAAAATTTATATGGTTTATTTAACACTGAACTGAATATCATTGAATTAAAACCACAGGTTTCTCTATTTGTTTATTTATTTAGAAACAATCTTATTTTACATATCAATCCCCCCATTCCCTCTCCCTCCCAACCTCCCATGCCCTCCACCAGCCTCCCCAACCCCCACCCACTCCCCAAGGATAGTGAGGCCTTTCATGGGGGATCTTTAAAGTCTGTCACATCATTTGGGGGAGGCCTAAGCCCTCCTCCATGTGTCTAGTCTGAAATAGTATCCCTCCATAGGGAATGGGTTCCCAAAGACCATTTGTACACTAGGGGTAAATGCTGATTCCACTGTTAGCGGTCTCATAGACGGCCTAGGCCTCCTAACTGGCACCCACATTCAGAGGGCTTGGTTCCATCCAATGTTGTTTCCCCAGCTTTACAACAGGAGTCCCTGTACTATCACTAAGTCAGGTCAACTGTTTCTGTAGGTTTCTCCAGCAAGGTCTTGACTCCTATGCTCATCGCTCCTCCCTCTCTACAACTGGATTCCAGGAGTATGGCTCAGTGTAAAGCTGCTCTTTTAACAGCAGGCTGCTCATCTATTAGACCATATTTAACTTAAATATTATACAAATTTTGATCATCCATATGCTCATAAAAACAGTGTTAAGACATGATATGCCTATCACCCCAGGAAGTTTGTAGTTTTCAAAGCTATGTCCATCCTTACTAGCAATCAGTATTCTAAGTTTTGTTTGCCTCACTTTGTATGGCAAGGGATGTACTCCTTGGTGTCTGCCTCATTTCACTATGAATAGGTGCTTTAGAGACACAGCCATATCCTTTTATATATCAGTAGTTTATTGCTTCTATTCACTAATATTCTGATACAGGAGTGTACCAGGTATTGCTATTTGTTCTTCAGCTGAATATTTGGATTATTTTAAGTTGTTGAATGAACTTCTGTAAATACCTTTGTGCAAGTCTCTTTGTGAACACTTAAGAGTAAAATTCTGTTTTTCTAAATAATTAGTAGAATTACTTAGTCATATGAATGCTTGACTTCATAAAATGTTTTCAAGCATTTAACAAAATGAATGTTAAGTGGCTGGAGGGTTGCCCAGTGTCCAAAACACTTGCTATAGCACAAGCACAAAGAATTTCCAGAATTTGGATCCCTAGCACACACATGGAATACCTGATGGGCGTGGGGAGCCCATCTGTGGTCTCAGGAGACAGAGACTGGGGCTCTGGTGAAACTAACTATCTGAGCTGGAAGAACCATGGCTCCAGGTTCTGTGAGAGATCTGCCTCGATAAATAAGGTGACATGATCCATAAAGATGCCCAAAGTCAGCCTCTGTACTCCACACACACAGACATGGACTAATGTATCTATACACATATGAATATGCATACACACATGCATGCACACCAAACACACACACACACACACACACACACACACACACACACACACACACACACCATTAGCTGTGTATAGAAGTTCTTGTCATCCCCACATGCTTGGTACCAATTGCCATCATCAAGGCCTCTTTATCTCAGCTATTTTTTACTTGGTTAGAGTTAGTACCTCATCAGAGTTTTCTGTAGAATTATTTCAGTAAACAATGATGCTGACATTTATTGTATTTCCTTGTGAATAATCAGGCATTTTATTTTGTGAAATGTGTTTGAACTTTTGTTCATTTTAATTGATACTTTTCATGTTTGTTGTTAACTTGTATGTGAAGAATGAATCTCACATATGTAGGCACCCATTGTCACTTGCCTTTTTTTTTTTACTAACGCATTTGAAAGCAGATATATTTAATACAACAAAGTCTATATTTATCTTTTTGTTTCATGATCATTGTCTGTGACTTTTCTAAAAAAATGTTTTCTTAACTCTAGGGTCACAAGATCACAAGTATATTATATCTTATTTTAGAAGACTTATAAATGCCACATTTGTGTCTATATCTAATATCCTTCTCATCAAGAACCTTGGAAATACCCCCCATGATAGAACATTGTTTTATTTGACACCCCGAGAAAAGCAAATACAGGGCTGTGGAAGTAAACAGATCAGCTGCATCCATCCACATCCCAAGAAGGAGAATAAATGCTTGAAGTACTAGAGACCGTCAGAGAAGCAAAACTACTCTAATGACAAAGTGGTGGGTACATACCCCCATGAATTTGGTGGCAACAAAATTATTTTTTGCATTGTTGAAATTTGGATACCTATTAGGTATTTTTCTAAAACCATGGAACGTTACAGCACTCCACTATCTACAAGGTTTTAAACAAATAAGAGGAAAGAGACAAGCAACCCACACACAATGATTCCAAATCATTTATATGATATTCTAAGCCCTTAAATTTTGGGTGGGGATTCTCTCCAATCTAAGATGGCTCTTCCAAAGAGTCCAGTACAGAAAGGGAGAATGAGAAGCTCTGCATTATGTAAACCTGACATGACCTCATCCTGGAGACAAATGCCACTGAAAGTGAAGTCAACCAAACCAATGGAGGGTGACAAGCCATCACAGGTAAGTGAGCCTACGAAAGTGTGATGACTGACAGCTATGAGGAATTTGGTTGGAATGGTATTTTGTAACTGAAAAGTGTGCTAAGCAAAACCCAGGAAAATTTGAACAAAGTATAAATTTTAACTAATAATAAAGTATCTGTATTGATCCAGTGGTTGTGACAAAAGTTATAAAACTGATGCCATGTGTCAGTGATTAAAAAATTAAGTCTATGGTGTACAGAAATCATTTAATCTTTGCAACTTGTACATAAGTCTGAGGCTACTTTAAAATTCATTGCTTCTTTGAAAAATACAGAATATATGCAAAAACCCCTAGGAATACTATTTAACAGTGAAAAAGACATAAATTCCAGTCAAAGCAAGAAAATCTAGCCTAAATCCTTAAACAAAATGAAAGAAGTAGAGGCAAAAGTTCACCAGGCAATGGTCGCACTCACATTGGAAAGCCCAGATGAGGCAAAGCTACAAAGGCCAACATCATATTTGTGGTCACAATTATCTGAACCAGGTCATGTCAGTGCTCCAAGGCAAGTACCCAAACTGCTCAAAGTTTCCCTTCAGAGCAGAACTGGAAGAGGGACAAGGCATGTCTTCTCTGGTACCCATGAGATTATGATTTTTTTTTTTTGTACTTTCTGCAAAACCAGGAACTGCAAAGATGTACCAGCAGCCAACACACACTTTGAACATGTTCTTCCCAGAAAGCCCATACATGGGAGCCTTGGTGGAGGTCTTTGGCCCCCAGATAACTGTTTATCTCTGAAGATGGAGGTGACTTCAGACCCCCCTCTCCTGTCTCCTCCGTTCATCTAAGCCACTGGCACCTCCCCATGCACAGGAAGAGACTGACCAGCTTCCTCATAAACAACCAAAGTCTTTGATAAGTAACCTAGGGTTTAAATCACACACATTAAGAAACTCAGGAGAGTGGGCATAAACCATAATGGGAGGAGAAATTACATCTTTTCTTTCACTTAAACACTTGGTAACTCAGAGCACAGAGACATCATGGAACAGCACGATGGTGAAGAGGTAGGTGGGAACAGTGGCTTCTAGTTTCCAGGTGACATATGTCACCCCTGCACCAGCCCCCACATTTGTACATGAGAAGGTTGTCCAGCACGTGCCAGAGACTTTGGGTCCTGGCTTTGTTCCTGTGGCATCTCCCTAGAGGTCATCATAGCCTGTCTGTACTCAGCTCCTGGATCATATGAATGCAGATTAGGGATGGAGCATCTTCCCTTATAGAAGGTGAGTGGTATCAACCCTAGAAGTTCAGCCTGTGGAGTGTGAATCTGCCCCCAGGAAAGTGCTCCAGCCTTGAGAGAGGCTGGTCAGACAAGAGGCAGGAACAAAGTTGACAGCCTGACCTTGGCAGATGGCTCTCTGCCCATCCCTTTCAAAACACTACTTAGGGACGCAGAACTGTGTCAGCACAGAGCAGAGGAACTCATGGAACATGCAAATAAGGTAGCGGTATCGCTGACATGGAAAGAATAGCAATATTATCTTAATGGCTCTGAAATAAAATACAATCACGGGAGGAAATTTACCCTGAAATCATCGCCAGCCCTGTAGAGGAGCACTCACCTTCCTGCCTACGCCCTGCTCACTTTCTCCCCTCTGCCAGCAGCTGCAGTGTGAGATTTAACCCCTGCTTCTAAGCTGCTCCTGGCAACCTACCCCTGGACCCACCTTCCGGTTTTGTTAGAGGCCTTAGGACACCTGCCAACCTCCAGCCCTCAAATTCAGCCGTGGCCATTTTCCTCTTGGAAAAAAAGCCTCAGAGGACCATGGAAGTGCAATGGCCACTATTAATGCTTGCAGCTGTTCACTGTGGTGCTGCCTCTCCTGAGAGCTCATTTCCTAACAGCTCAGTTGGAACCCGACGAGACTCTCACCTTCAGCACACGAAGCTCCACAAGTGGCTTCAGTTTCAGCTCAGTGCTGACTGGACACCTGGCTGTGTCACAGGCAGGTTGCTCCTGAGCAAGTGTCCCCCACAGTGTCTGAGTCCAGACCTCATGTGTTTCCTCTTCACAGCCAATGACCTGAATCGGAAGTCCTCGGCAAAAGGCGGTGCCCTGCCCCTCCCCCACTGTTGCTTAGTACATGGCAGTTGCACTCTGCACAGTGTGTGACTGTCCCAGCCACGGTCTTCGCGCCCCGCCCCCTACCCGCCACAGTGAGTGTGGGTATTCTGTGAGCAGAGGCTGGCTGAGCCCTCCCTGAATCTGCTTCTCCCCCATGTTCAGCTACATTTATCTCCTGTGGCTGTGAGTTCTCAGCTGCCATTGCTACTTCCTCTGTTCCCTGCATGGCACAAACTTTTACCTGCCTTGCCTGCCATGTGATCCCCTTCTGAGAAACCCCCATACCTACCCTATAAGTGTTGTCCTTTTTGTGAGAGTTCTAAGGCTCCAGGTCAGAGGGCCTCATGTAGCAACTGTTGGGTGCTACTCCTTCCATCCTAAGCACACCATGTGTAAGAAGCCTCTTGCTCACACGGGCTCAAGACAGCTGATGCCATAGACTAGAAACTGTGAGAAGTTAATATAGTTCATGTATTTGTTCATAAATCAGGGGGCAAAAGAAAAACCTGACATTGTCTAAGACCCATTTCAGATAGGCTTAAATTGTAGCACTTCTTCCTAAGAGTGAGTGTGTCAGAAGGGGAATTTCAGTAGACACTGGGTATCTGAGCCAATAGATGGTATTATCTATTGCCTCCTCTGTACACCCAAAGTATGTGTAAACTCACTTCTAGTGCTACCATATGCCACATACCAAAGTCATCCATGAAGAACACAGAAGTAGTATCACGAAACTAACTTCCTAAGCTTCTCCGTAGAACGAGTTTGCTTATTTGTTGGTTTACTATTTGCAGCAGGAAGAAGAGCCGTTGATGGCCCCCAGCAGACCCAAGCCACAGCACATTTGGGGTCAGAGACTGCCTTTCCTTCTCTGTCTCCATAGTATGTGTTTACCGCTGATGCACAGAGTGGTGAAGAATTATGGTTCTACTATCATCATCCTGATGCCCTAAGAGATGAAAAGCCCCAGTCTTACAGAGGATGAGGGCTGTGATGGGCTGAGGTTGCTAAGCAGCCTCTCCCACATCTTCTCAGACAACATACTCAAAGAGAAGGTAGAGGCTGGGACAGGCCTTCCCATCCCAGGAAGTAAGTAGAAACTAGATCTCTATGCAGCACCAAGGAAGTTAGAGCCCTTCCTTTTCCAGGGTTCTCCTGAAAGGGCTGCTGGATGAGGCAGAGAGTTAGACACAATACCCAAGAGAATGGCTTTATGGAAATGTCTAGGGATAGCCACATCTCTGTTCTTAGTTCTGGAGTAGAGCTTCCCTAATCCCTCAATACCAGTGGGAAATCTGCATCTCTCCAAGCCTCACCACATGGGAGACCTATCTGGACATCTGAATCTAGCCGCTTGAAAGAACTCAACTTATCCTCTGATGGTATCTTTAGGATACTCCAGTACCACCTGAGAGTCCATTGTTCGCGTCCTAACGACAGAGTTCAAATACACAGCCAAAATACACAAAACATCCTGGCACTTAGGACTCTCACATGAAGATGGCAAGCTAGGACCCTATGTATCTCTCCATCACAAACATGCTTGAAGTTTCCCAACCATTCTCAAGTTGACCACAAAAGCTCCCAGCTCTGCAATGGTTCCCTTCTCCATTCACTGGTATTTCTGTAACTGTAGGAGTGCTCAGCTCTCCCAAGTGGCTTAGAGGAGACCAAAGCTTCTCACTATTACATTGGAAATATCTATTCCTTGGTTTCTATGTGGAACAGAGGAAAGGGGTATGCTATCCAGTAGAAGCCTGCCTCAGAGAGTAAAGAATCTCTGATGATCTCTTTTGTACTCTTTCACAGACATATGGAAATGAAATTATTATAACACAACTCCAAGATCTAAGGCTCAGAGAACACCACAGAAGGCAGGGAGAACATATTGCAATAGCCGAAGAACCAAATAACTTTTCCCTAATAGTTTCTTCTAGACAAGACAGGTATGCTGCATCCATGAACTCTCAACAACATGGCTGCCTGCACCAGACCTCCAAAGACCACACCAACCAATATGGCAACATAGATGGAGGAAATTTTCACAAGGTCACACTCCTAGGTGAAGAGCTATAGGCAGTTGATGGCTGTTGAGGAAAAATTAAATATAAATAAATAAACAAAACTTCAATGCAACAAGCACCTGGGAGCCAATCACCTAAACCAAAAGCTGGGATTTT
The DNA here is from genome assembly GCF_003668045.3 of Cricetulus griseus. Taxonomy (NCBI): domain Eukaryota; kingdom Metazoa; phylum Chordata; class Mammalia; order Rodentia; family Cricetidae; genus Cricetulus; species Cricetulus griseus. Next base: position 139,006,011 of record NC_048597.1, read on the forward strand.
GTCAAAAGCACCTCCCCAGCTGCCATCTTCTCACACCTCCCCTACACAGTATCCTGAATCTGGGAACTTCATAAGAGTTAATCATATTCTTATGCTTTCTATAAAAGAAGTTTTACAAAAGTGATAAGAAGCACCCACCAGACTTTCCACATATTGACCTTAAGTTTTGAAATTAAGTAATTTTTGCAAATATCTAAAGAAATAAAGAAGACATAAGCCACCTGGGTAAAAAGTAGAGAAGTATAATCTAAGGACAAAAGGCCAGGTATAAAAACTACATACAAAATAAGGAGTCCCCTGAGAGCCAGGCATGGTAACTCATGTCTGCAATCCCAGTATGTAGAAAGCAGAAGGATCTCTAAGAGGTCAAGGCTAGCATGAGCTATATAGTGAGTTCCAGGGCAGCCTACATTGCTATGTAAAACATTGTCTCAAAACAACAGATAAGGATAGGCATGGTGCCACTCTCCTTTTATCTCAGTACATGGAAAGCAAAGATGGGTACCCCTCTCAATTTAAGGACAGGCTGGTCTACATAGAGAGTACCAGGCCAGCCAAATGAAAGAAAGGAAGGAGGGATGGAAGGAGGGAGAGAGGGAGTGAGGAAGGAAAGAAGGAAGGAAGGAAGGAAGGAAGGAAGAGGAGGTAAGATCTAAGAGAGGAAAAAGAAAAGAAACAAAATAGAAAAAGGAACTCACCAAATGGACATATAATCAGATTGGACAAAGGATTCCTCAGTAACCGATTTTTTTTTCAACTGAACTATGCAAACTAATTAAAGTAAGAGTTAAAGTACTGACTTGTGGTGAAAGAATTTAATATATGGATAATTGCAGTTCCAAAAAAGAAATTTAAAGATGATAAAGAAGAAAAAAACATTTTTATGAATTCTTTGAAAATCTCATACAGTGTATTTTGAACACATTCACCACCTTAACTTCTCCCATCCTTTCCTGCAAAACTTTGAGTTCCTTTTTCTTATGAGAAAGAAGAAAAGTTTTGAAGAGCTTACAATCAGGAACATTAAAACACTGACAGAAGGAAGAGCTCTACACAGTCAAGAAGGGTAGCAAAATGGAAGCATGGAAATTCAAAGATATATCTACATGAGCAAATGCAAGTGGATACAAGATCCCCAGGAAATGCGATCTCCAAGGCAACAGGGTGTGCATTGCTTTTAGAAGACCAGCAATAATAATAATAGCTCCAGAATAAAAGGCAATATTGAAAGAAACATGTGAAAGCCCAGAGACAAAGGAACTGCTGAGTTAAAGAGCTGCAAATAAAAACTGGCACTCCACAACTAGGATCTTAAAAGTAAGAAGAAAGTGGAGACATTCCCTAACAAAAGAACTGGGCTTTGCCACTGGCAGATCCTTTTAAAGGGAATTTTAGAAAATGTTTCAAAAGGAAGAAAAGGGTCCCAGGTAGACACACATAATTGTGGGAGACAAGAGTAAATGCATTCCTAACTATGAAAATTTGACAGTTTAACTGTTAAATTTCTAAAAGCAGCTATTCTAGTACTGACTTATGAGGCCATGATGTATGAACAGGAAAAATAAAATAGTAAACACAAGAAAACAGATGGCAATTACAAAAAAATCTCTCGTGACTTCTTGAGTTGCAGGGGGACAACAAGGCAATAAATTCAATTTTATTGGAATACATAAAACCAGCTACTAGAGTGCTAAAAATGGAATTAAAATTTCAATAATGGAAACAAGTTGAAGTCACTTCATCCCAGAAAAAGAAGAGGAAAGGAAGAAAAATAGAAAGAAAGATGACTGAGATAAGTGAGAAAATACTGGGGTTGCCAAATTAAACCCTAGTACATTAGTAATTACACTAATTGTAACTGGAGCAATCCATCACTTGACACACCACATCAGAGCAGTTTAAAAAACAACCTTATTTGCAAAACTCACACTTGAACAATTAAGAACAAAGAGCAATTAAAAGTAAGAGGACCTTGAGGGATATGCGGTTCAAACCTACACACACACACACACACACACACACACACACACACACACACACACACACACACACGCACGGCACACTCACTGGTACAGTCACACACAAGCCATATATTACACTCAAACATGCTTGCTCTCACATATGCACATTCACACTCATTCACACATCCCATTCAGACACATTACACATTCGCTCACACACCATGTGCCAGGCAAAATTGGAAAAGTTAATATTATCAAAATATTGTTTCATAAACAGCTTTTATTCTACATAATTCACCAATTTAAAGTATACCATGTTTTCACTCATTATAATGTGAACTTATATCCTAAATCAGTTCTAGAGCATTTCAACTACATCATCAGAAATCTCATCACTTTAGCTATTGACCCTCCATATTTAATTTTTGTAGTATTGCTGTGGGATTCTGCTAATTTGTTTGTGTTGGTTTGCTGATGTTTACTTTTGATCAGTGTCGTTTATGGGGTTAAGGAAGTGCCATATACATCTAGTCTAGTGTTTTATTTTTCTTGCTTTTTTTTACAATAAAATGTGTTAAGTTTTCATATATATTTCTGAAAATATATTGAGGAGACCATCTAATTTGAATTTTTATCCATTTTCTGATTTGGAGATGTGGAACCTTGCAGACCTGGAACAAAATTCACATAGTGTAACTTTTTATGTATTTCTGCACTCAACATCTTAATATTGTCTTTCAGATTTTTATGCCTTTGGCATGTAGTTTTCTTGTAATGTCTTTGCCTAATTTTGACATCAGAATAATACTCTCCCCAGAAATGAGCTGTGAAGTATTCTGTTCTCTTCCATTAGAAGAAACTGTAAGATTTTGATAATAATCCTTATTTTAATATTTGTAGACTTGAGCAGTGGTCATCTTGGCATGGATTTTTTGCCAGTAGGTGATAATGACAACGATGATGATGATGATAATGACAACAGTGACTTATATCAGTCTACTCCCTGGTTAGAGGTCTCTTCAGACTGTTTCTTCCGGCATTGATGTGGATAGTTGCTCCATCCTAACAATTGTTCTCTGTCTTCTAAGACACATATTTTGGAGCACAGTTGTCATTGTATTCCTTTTATCTCAGAGAATCATTTCATTCCTGACTCTCTTACAGTGAGTCTTTTGCACAATTGATTTTGAAATTAGCTAGGCAAAGAATGAAGAAAACAATGCATTCAAGGCAGTGTAGTGTAGCGTGTGTGTGTGTGTGTGTGTGTGTGTGTGTGTGTGTGTGTGTGTGTGTGTTGTGTGAGTTTACATAATTACCTTTACATTTGTTCTCTGAATTTTAACAATTTGATTTGAATTGGCATTTCAAATAATGTACTTTGAGCCTTAAGTACATTAAGTACATCGTTTGGTGGCTGGGTTTTGTTTTGTTTTGGTGTGTGTGTGTGTGTGTGTGTGTGTGTGTGTGTGTGTGTGTGTATTTGTTAAGTAACAATACTTTTAGGTTTTGTTTCTTAAAGCATATTGTTTTCATCATTTTTGAAAAATAGCTTTACTGGAAGTCCAATTCCTAGTCTGAAGTTTCTGTTTTCTGCCTTATTTCTTTGAACTGTGAATGCTTTCCCTGAGTGATGTTAAGCCTCTTTTGATGTCCTTTAGGAGACAGCATGTCAGGTGTGATGGAACTCATTCTGAGACAACAGGGACATTAGGAGAAAGAGGCTCACTCCTATTCACCTCCACCTCTCCCTCTCTCTTCCTCTTCCTGTCTCCTACCCAACCCCAACCACACCCAGCTGGTAAACTTCACTAATTGATTGATGGCCCTGTTGTCCTCTGCCACAGCTGATATACCCACTTCTTTGTAAACTAATCAAATCATAGTCACTTTGAAGGAGCTTCTGATGCTGGTTCTGCCCCGAGAGAATGCTTGCTCCATTGCTCTCCTACACACTGACTGGCCCACAGTTGAGATTGTGTCCTCAGTAGATGATCAAAGCTCCTTCCAGCTGCCTTTCACCATAACCTCCAGTGTTCCCCAGGAGGCCTTGAGGTTTTATGTCTCTTTACCGTTGATGTGAGCTCAGTTCCCCTGGGAAGAAATGAGCAAGCTGTTTTACAGCTTGTTTTCTACATGGGCAAAATCACTGTGTTAGAACTTTTTTCCCTTTCCTAAAATTTTATTTAAATAACATTTTTTCAATTATTTTATATGCTGACCACAGTTTCCCCTCCCTCTTCTCCTTCCATCTCACCAAACCTCCAGTTCCCACCTATCCCTCTCCCTATTCACTCCTCCTAAATCTTCATGTCTCCATTCAGAAAGAGACAGGGATCCCATAGGTTTGAAAAAGAAAACATGGCACATCAAATTGAGGCAGGACCAAGATCCTCCCCTGGCCTCAAGCCTGGGCTAGGTAATCCAGCATGGGGAACAAGGTTCCAAAAGCCAGCTAAACACCTGTCTCACTTCTAGGAGCCTTACAAAGAGATTAAGCTACATAACTGTGTTAGAACTCTTGGGGGAGAAGAAAGATAATGAGCTACTCCCCAAGTGGCAGCCTTACCTCTAGAAGCTAAGTGTTTGGTAGTAGAAAAGGAAGGAGCCTGAAGAAACAATTGAATAACAAAAGATAACCAAATATCTCTAAAGGCAGAAAAATGAAAATGTAGTTCTAAATGACACATAGCACAAGAGAAGACACAAAACTGAAATTATGGCCTGGATGGAGATGAAGATATGACATATCAAAGTTATGAGATATAGCTAAATGAATGCTGAGAAAAATTTATCACCATAAATTTGTGTATTTAAAAGTAAGCATGAAAATCAATTTTTAAGCTTCATTTTCAGAAGATTAAAATGTTAGTGAGTCTAGACTAAGAAAATAAACAGGAAATGATCAAGATAAGTGTGAACAGTGGACTGGTGAAGCAAATATAGCATGCGGATGAATTTGTGATATCACAAATACAAAAGGAGGTACATAGCTCTCACAGTCTTATCCAATAAAGAGGGTAACTATGACTAAATTTATTCCTTGACATAAAATTCTCATGAAATTATTAGAAGGTATTTAAATACCCATTCTACTAAAGAATGAAAGAGAAAATATAATACAAATTAAAATTAAAATGCAAGAATGTAAGTAAAAGTAACTAAATTGGTGCTGGAGAGATCTCCTAGCAGTTCAAAGCATGTACTACTCTTACGGAGGACCAGGTTTTGGTTTCCTGTACCCACGTTGGGTAATTCACAACCTCCTGTATCTCCACCCAGGTGATCTAACACTTTCTTCTGGCATTTTTAGGTACCTCAGGTACATGCACTTACAAATAATAGTAGTAATGATAATGTAATAATATTAAATAAATCTTTTAAAAAGTAATTAAGTCAATGATCACAAGTCCTCTTTCCACCCCTCAGTTATGGTGGTATTACTATACAATTTCTTCAGACAGACTTGCTCATAAAATACAGCAAAGTCATTTTCCAATTACTCTTTTAATGCTTATTTTATTATTTTTGAGAACTCTTGCATGAGTACTGTTTTTACATTATTTCTACTTCACACTCTCCCGCTCCAACTCCTCCAATGCCCTTCCCAATAGATAGATAGATAGATAGATAGATAGATAGATAGATAGAAAGAAAGAAAGAAAGAAAGAAAGAAAGAAAGAACCTGGTGAATCTATTTAATGTTGCTCTTATGTATATGTGTTTAAGCATAACCACTTGCAACTGAATATCAGGGCAGCCATCCGTGAAGAAGGCTGATTCGTCTTCTCTTAGCAGCCACTAATGGTTTGTAGCTCTTCAAGTAGAGGTGGGACCTTGTGAGATTTCCTCATCCACACTGGCATGTCAACTGTTGTTTTCATTGCACAGTGTTATTTAGGCAACTATATTGTTGAAAATTCATGAGTGCATCTTTCCTGTCAAATATAAAAGATATTATTTTACAGCAGACATCTTGGTCCTCTGGATCTTTCCGTCTTTTTGCCCCTCTTCCACAGTGTTCCCTCATGTTGTGTTGTTATGTATCAGTTGGGTGTAGATACCCCAGAGTCAGTTGTTTACTTCATATTTTTTTTACCACTTGTTGATTTCTATGATGGTTGACCTCTGCTGGAAAAAAGATTTTTTAACTGATAGAGATATACTTATCTGTGGATTTAATTATATATATTTGGAATAAAGTTTAGAATTATACTGATTTAGAGATATTAACAGGTTCTTCTTTAGTATCTATGATTTCAACATCCACTAGTAGTTGGCTAGGCATGAACTCCCTCCTACTGATCAGACCTTATGTATAATTATATGGCTATTGGTTACCCCAAGATACAAGTGCCACTATTGCACCCTTGAATATATCTGTACCAGTCATTTGTTGTTCAGTCTTTATATATGAGTAGGACATTTTATTGCTTTTCTACCTTTGCACCCTGAATAGTACAGGTGATATGGTCCTATGGGAGGAGGCTTCCAGGTCAATTCCAATTCAAATCCTCCAACTCATATGTGTAAAGTGTGTGAGGTCTTCAGCAAGAGAATATTAACGGAATGCAAATCCTATGAGGCAACCAAAGGCAACAGCAATAGCCTATACCTCAGATCTACTGGGAGGAGTTAAAGAGATAGATTTTTCCAAACTGAGTTGCAGATATAAATGTCAAAGTTAAGAACACTGACCTTTAGGTATAACAGTATATTTGTGAATTTGTGGTAGGTAATTATTAGGAGGAAAAACCACAAAAATCCATAGTCATGAAAAGATATGGATTCTTTTAAATTTTAAATCCAAACAATACACAACAGAATGGAGAAGATGCCTGGAGCAAATAAGTATCTTAAACAGACACTATATCCAGAGTACATAAACAGTTTCCAAGGAATCAGAAGAAAACCAAACCAAAACAAAACAAACAACAATCACAACAATATGAAATCAAGTAGAACACTAGCAGTCAAACAAGGAAAGAATAATGGACAACCAAATGGCTACTACTTTATGACAAGATGGGCCGCTTCTATTGTGATAGTACAACTTATAGGTGAACTTGCCTAATCCATACTACCAGATATTTGGTTGGTACCAGTCTCAATAACCCTATGAAGGGGTTTTTAGATGATAGAAGTGTTCAAATCAGAGACATTATGTAGAACAACTTCCAGACTGTTCATGGGCCTCACCAAATTTGTTGACAGCTAGAAGAGAAAAACTGAGGATCCAACAAATACATGCCAATTCTATTAACTCTCTCTCTTCTGCCCTCTCTCTCTCTCTCTCTCTCTCTCTCTCTCTCTCTCTCTCTCTCTCTATTTCTCTACTCTCCCCCTCACAGATACAGATAACAGACACAGAAAGGGGTACAGATGGTAGATACAGATATAGGTACAGAAGCAGATAGATGAGATACAGATGCAGACACAGTACAAGATACGGATACAGGTACATATTGGTACACACATTCCATTTGTTCTGTAAACCCCCTGACCAATACCATGACCATGGATATATGAGCATATATAATTGTATCAAAAATATATTAAATCTATATATGCTTCAGAATTGCTAAAATTAAAATTATCAAAAATACATGGTGCTGTTTAATGGAACAGCCAGATCTTTCACACACTACTGATGAATGTGTAAATTAGCAAAGCCATTTTGCAAAATTATTTGGCAGCATTTACCAAAGAATGCATTTGCATACCTTCTGCATGCATATTCATGGATCTGGAGACAGTTCTAAAGCATAGGGACAGATTCCTTGCTGTCACCTTGTTTCTCCTAACCCTCCCTTCTTAAGAGCATCTCTTTGCCCTTGGAGCAACTTCTCTGCTGTGTTTGCAGCCAGCATGGCTCTTCTCCAGAGACAGGTGAGCACAGGCTGATAGAAACAACAATTATATGCCTCTGACCAGAAACTTCCCAGATGCACATCAACAGAAACACTACTAAATAAAGTATAATGTATTCACACACAAGAACTGGGTCAGCAACAAGAATGAACAAAATATTACTACATTAAACAGGCTATATAAACCTAAAAGGCAGAATGCTGAACTGAATAGCCAGGGTGGAATGTTTAATACGTAAATGAAATACACAATTCATTTATATTAAATCCCAAACAAGAGCAAAACTGATGAACTGTTGTTTGCTTGGGTTTGGGGGGTGTGGCAGAGGGGAGTTGGGATGGTGGATAGAATAACCTGGGGCCTCACACACTCTAGGTAAGCACCCTAAAACTGAGGCTCAACCCAGGTCCCAAATTATCATCATTCATTGTGAGAGTCTAAGTAGGCATTATCTGTAGGTAGAGGCTGTAATGGAGAATATAGAAGAGCTGACGAGTTTCTGGTCCTGCCTGTGTTTTGATCTAAGTGCTATTTATTCAGGTGTTTAAACTTCTGCAAGTGTCAGAACTCAGCAGCTCTTCATGCATATGGAAAAAACTGAGGCAGTATGTGGTTAGGCTACTTTCTGGAAGTCACAGAGTGTCTGTGGCCATGGAAAGCATGGCAGCAAGAGGTAGAAACTGTGGCAGGAGTGGAAACCGAGAAATCATGTCTCAATAGCAAACACCAATACTTGAAATAGAGCAGGGTATACACTCTCAAATCTGACCCCAGTTATAAACTTCTCCAACAAGGCTGAACCTCCTAAACCTCCCTAAACAGCACCAACAACTAGGAATTAAGTGTCAAAAACCATGAACCTGTGGGGGACATCCTTATCCAGACCATCTTACTGGGTAAAAAGCCAAAACTCTTCTGGCTATTTCCTTCCTACCCTATTCTAAATAAAGAGATTAGACATTCACATTCACGGACTAATATGGTCTATACTACTCATTGTGCTATTCAAATTTATTACAATTAGTTAAATTTTAGAGCACAGCCTCTCAGTTCCCTGAACCATGCTTTGAGTGTCCCATGACCACGCATGGCCAGTTATGATGCATGAGGCATCCAACACATAGACCGTGTCTCTTCTCACAGAATGTGCTAATGGACAGCACTTTGCCTAGGACCAGTAAGAAGAATAGGGTTGAAGGATGAAGAATCTAGCCACCAGCCTCATGAAGGAGAAAAATGTCACAAGTCAATTGGTTCTCAGCTACTCTTCTGTGCCCCACTTCCATCCTGGGTCCCACCTCAGTCACTGTGAAGGCCACAGTATTTCTGATCCAAGAGAGCTTGTAATTCATATCCTAAATGATGTTTTCTCTAGTTGAAAGGCTGTGTCTGGAGTGCCCAGGACTAAGAGTAAATGGTGTCTTCTAAACCTTTTGGGTCCACCTCTTCTTCCCTTGATTGAGGACCACATATCTACCATTCCTCCAAGTCAAGACATCCAAGGGGAAGTAGGTAGGTCTATCCAAGAAAGATATATCTGAATGGCATGGATTCTCTATATTGCTTATCCACAGGGAGCTGTAGGCAAGCAGAGACTCTCATGGCCCTGTCCTGCCACATCATGCAACATTTTCTGATCTAGAAGAGCCAAAATATTCTCCACTGGGTAAGAGTAGAGATGCCAGGAGCAGACCTCCATCAAGTGCCCAGCTTAGTTCGGGCTTTATCCAGCTCTCTGGTGTAACCAACCCTCTACATTTTTTGAGTATAATGAATGCCACACCATCACACCAAGATAACTATGAGCCAGCCATATGGGGAAGAACAGCCTGTTGGGCACAGTGATGCAATGTCAGGCAATGTGAATTCTCATACTGGGACACCCAAGCTTTGTGTAGTCAAGTCTTCACCCACTGTCCTAGAAAAGTATGCTGAGGAGAGTCCCACAGGCTGGAGACCACCCAGTCCTCACTCAGGCCAAGACAATGTAACTTCACTTTTTAAAAACTCCTTATGAAGCCATCAAGATGTATCCCATCGCTATTGATCCTGGTTTCCCACTTCATGGAAAAATTCAACTATCAGGAATCTTGACTCAAAATACCAGGGTGGGTAGGAAGTTCAAGCTTAAATTTTATGCCCTAGCCCTGAGCCCAAGAACCCCTGAATCCACAGCCCCCTGAGCTGCTTTGGTCCTCTCCAACAATTATGTCATGCAGGAGCAGAACTACTGCCCAGCACTGTGGCCTGGAGGTCCTCCTGAATGCTCAGTCTACCCTTCTTAGAAGCACAGGCCTGGAAAGCCTCAGTAATATTTTCTTCTCACTCCACTAATTGCACTTTACCCTGTGTGGCCTCAAATTCTGCCTTCCTTTCTCCCTAAACAAGTACAATTGGCTGGGGGTGGAAGGAAGAGGACTGAAGACTCATCGGAATTTTTTTTGGTACTTCACTTGAGGATGTGCAGGTCCATCATAGTGAGCTGCACAAACATTAAAGGACATTGTCAGCATGCCATGCTCGCATGAAATTGAAGGCTGCATTCCCCACTGCTATGCTGTTCTCTCTCATGTCCTCATGGCTGCGCATGATCCCTCTTCACCTTGGATCCTGTACTTGGATGATAAAGCCAAAGAGAAGATGGGCTTGGCAGGAGCAAGCCAGTGTTCTGTTCATCACCCAAGCTATGCCTGAGATGTCAGACTAGCAGCCTCTGTTCTCAGGGTTCAAAGAAAAGCCACTCCCTGCTGGCCTGTCTGCACCTCCTTCAGATCCCAGAGTCCAGACCACTTAGGCTGCAGCTTGAGCCATTCCCGCTTGTTCTCACAGAGGGAATAATTTGCTCATCCTGACATATCATGAGGAAATCTAGTATGTGGTTGTAGTTTGCAAGCAAGCACAGAACTTATTCCCCACATCCATCCCAAGTCCTCTATGTAAAATTCCACCAAGCACAACAGATTTTCTTTTGCTAGTTTCAGAGAAAAACTCAGAGGAACACAAAAAAAGCATGTGCCAGATCCTCACCAGCTCAAACTGGTGGCTCCCAACCCTGCTCTGCTTCCTTGTGGAGACTGGGAGGAGCAGAAAGAATGATGCTGTGGTGTTACTGGAGACTACAACTTTTGGTTCTCTGGACACATGAAGAAGTATGGAGATTCCTGTGCCTATTTCATCAGAGAAAGCTGCAGATGGGAGGGACCAGCAGGACTCAGCCTCAGGTTTGGCTTGATCCCACTGTGATGCTATGGCTCCCTGAGGAGGATTTCCCATCTCAGTCTCAGGACAACCTCCCCCAGTTCACTAGATTTAAGGCCATTTTAAGTATAGGGATCAGAGGACTCACAGAGTGTAGTGTTTACAGCAGTTGGTCTGCCAACCATCCTTGTCCCCTGATACGTCACCTGTGACCATCTTTCCTTCTGCTTGATTCCTTCTGCTAATCCTGTCAATGGAGAGGCAGGTTTACATTCCTCAGTTCCTTCAGGTTGAAGACAAGAACAGCCTTTCTGGGACCTCTAAAGCCTTGACACTTCCATGACTAATGGAGAAGCCTGATTGCAGTCCCACTTTCATGGATTCAAATAATCTTGAATTGTAAATATCCCAAAGAGTCAGGAGTGATGACACACACTTAATATCCTAGAACTTAGGAAGCTGAAGCAAGAGGACCTGGAGGTTGAAGATAGCTTGGGCTACTTAGTGAGACTGTCTGAAAACTAAATAAAAAGAAAATATTATAAAGAAAAAAATCACATCTGAATTGATCATGTGCAGGTATTTTGTAGTCAGTGTTCCCTAAAACAACAATTCTAAACCTGCAGTTATGACCCCTTTGGGGGTCACATATCAGATATCCTGTATATAATTTATATTACATTTCATAACAGTAGCAAAATTACAATTATGAAGTAGCAATGAAATAATTTTATGGTTGGGGTCACCACAATATAAGGAACTGTACTTAGGGGTTGTAGCATTAGGAAGGTTGAGAACCACTGCTCTAAACAATGCAGTATACCCTTACTTACCTTGTGCTAGGCATCATATGTCATCTAGACCTAATTCAAAGAGTTGAGGACCATGTGCTGGTTATATCCAAATATTGCCCTTTTTCATATAAAGGACATGCGAGGGGTCCTGGACTCCATCCCAAGACAACTCTATATGATAGAAAACAAGCAGAGAAGGGTCAAAAATCTCAGGAAAAAGGGGGGCTGTGTCCCCAGCCAGAATTTCCTCACCAACCCCACTCCATTAAGGATCTTTCTTCTGGTCTCTCAAACCCTGAACCAATGCTTGACAAAAATGGGCACACTGGGAGAGTGCAGAGTTCAAGGTGGCCAGACACATAACTGAAGGTTGGTGGCCCAAGAAGCCTGGTGCCACTATTCCAGCAGACAGCTCTATCAAAAAACAACCATCTCGGATCCTCAGTTCACAGTAACTACTTAGCTCCCCATTCACTTACCAGATCTTAACTTGTGTCTCTCCGTCAATGGAGTATTCTTCTGGAAGACTTGCTAAGTGCCTCAACACATTCTAGACTAAAAGGTAACAAAAGCAAACCCCATGTAAGCCCTGAGTCAGAGCTTCCATGCCACATGAACTCTGAGACCAAGAACTCACTAGGAGCCTGCTCTGTGACTTTGTACTTTGTGACCTTGCATTCTTGGGCTTCCATATCCATGTAGATTGGCTTTATCTGCTCTGACTTCTCTAACAAAATGCCATCAACTACGTGACTAAAACAACAAAGATTTCCCACAGTTCTGGGATACCCCTCTATTCAGTTATGCCTGACATGCAGGTGGCCCCTCTCACTGTGCCCTCCATCAGCATGGAGAGGGAGCTCTGCTCTCCCCTCTTCTATGTAAAGGTGCTAGTCCCATCTTGGGGGAAAGGAGGTTTATATAAACCTTAGTCACCTTCCAAGGCCACCTCCTACTAGCACAGTGCAGGTTATTGCCTTAGTATATGAGTTTGGGGACAACAAACACTTGGCTTGTTGCACTCATACAATAAAGAGAGTGACTCACACTTGTCAAGATGAGAGCTTTGGACAGTGATCTTGTACTCATGGTACCTGAGGTCCAAGTATGTCCTTCCTGCCTGACACTCACATTTTAACTGCTTCACTTCTCTCCCTTTTCCACTCAAATCCCCTGTGCTATTGTCTCCAGAACACCTATCTGAGTGGGCTTTGGGAGCCCTGATGGGGCCTTGTTCCAATCTCTGTTAATGCAGCCCCAAATGCAGACTGTGAGCCCTTTGATGCCCTGTAAAATCTGCTCAGTGATCCCTGGATACCTTTTGTTATCCAACGAGCATGGGGATGACTAATCCTTGATTCTTCTTTGGTGTTTAGAGGAGCCAAAGGCGCTTGTGCAGGAGATAAAAGACCAGTGCTTATCACAGAAGACTGTCTTCTTCCCAAGCGATGGCTTGCTGGGAGTACCTGCAGCTCACAGAATCCAACATGTTCTGAAAGCACTGGCTAATGAGGTCCCCAAGCAGCTGAACATCTACTTTGGGATGCTAAGAGCTGATGGCTCCTGTCCTGGCTTGCCACTGACAGCTGGACATCTGACCAAGATAAGGATATGAAGATTTAGCCTACTGTCTAGGAGCAGGCTCTTGTCTGCTCTACAGACACTCCTCTGTGTCCAGCTCAAGGTCACCAGACCTAGAGCTACTGATTTGTCTTGTATACTCTGAAGACTCCCTAACTCCCTAACCCTAACCCTAAACCCTAAACCTAACCCTAACCCCTACCGTAGCCCCAACCCTAGCCCTAACCCTAACTTTAAACCCTAATCCCTAACCCTAACCCTAAATTTTTGGGAACCGAGTTCCTGGTGCATTTCCCACAGCTCAGGGAAGTCACTGATCACGGGACCAGCTCCATTTCTGTGCTTGTGGTGCTGCCAGGGCTCCACCCTGGCTGCTGGGCAGAAATTCACAAGTCTCAAAGACAGATAGGGAGGCTTCAAGAAACCAAGGAAGCACCTCTGTTCCCTGACCAGAGAGGGCAGAGATAGTGGCACAGTAGAAACATGAACCTGGTGGTGTGGTGAGAGTGCAGGCTTTTAGAAGCCTCGGCTTTGCTCACTTACCAATGCCTGATCCTGAAGGAGTTGCCCAAGGTCAACTAAGGTCACAGCTTTCTGAAGCCAGAGAATCTCTGAGATGCCCAAATAAGATGATCTCCTCAGAGCACCTCAGTCAGGCCACAGTATATAATGAGATTTGAGACAGTGTTATACTTCCATCTTCCTCACAGAGGGGAAGCAAGATGCTCCTGAGGCAGTATAGCTGAGGAAGAACAGCCAACTGAGAGGGAGTCACAGCACAAGGCATGCATGGTGGTGGACTGAGAGGTTCTTTTCCTGTCTGTGTTGACCATCAGTGGTCATGAAGCAGGCAGGACAGAGTTCATCAAGAAAGCAAAGACATGCGCTTGAGTTCCAGCTGCCCTGCTTAGCTGTATGAACCGAGGAAGACTCCAGGCCTCAATATTGCCCTCTGTGAAGTGGGAATAAAGAACACGAACTGATTTATTTACATGAAACCTGCCACTTATGAGGCATTCAGCAACATTTTTCTTCTCTGGCTGAAACAGGTGGTAGGCACATCAAGAGGAGGAGGGACTGATTCTGGGCTTTCCACAGACCTCAGGCTCTCAAACCTCCTTGGAGACATGGGACCCAACGATTCTAAATACAAGGAGGTTGATAGTGTATAGCCAAGTTGGCAGTCCCTGGCCTTGAGATCCTGCAGTGACTCACCTATCCGCAAGATAATTGCTTCCCTACAGTCTGGCTCCCTGCTTCCCTTTCAGAGACCAACTGACATTCGAGAGACAGACTTCCTGTCACCATCATCCTTGTGCCCCAGCCCCTTGTCACCTTTCAAATAAAATGGCCTGTAGTCAAGAGCATGCATGGCTCTGTCCCATCCTCAACCCCTCTAAATTGAAAGGAAAGGTCATTTTCCTCCCATTCAAAAGTCCAAGCTACAAAAATGCCCCACATCCTCAGTCCTGTCGAAATCAGAAGCAGCATGATTATGGAGGTTTTATTAAAGACATGCATGAGATGTGGGTAAGGATGTGAACATATTGGTAAGAGCTGTCTTAATGAATAGGAATGTTACTAAATATGTATGCATGAGGATGTAACTGTTTGAGTGTGACCATAGTAATGAGTTGTTATGATGAGTATACTTGTGAGACTGTGTGCAGCACATATAATGTGTCACTAGGTAGGTGTAAAGGGATGTAACTGTGTGTGTGTGTGTGTGTGTGTGTGTGTGTGTGTGTGTGCAAGTGATTGGATGGGTATTGTGTATGATATGTGTGTGAATAATTAGATGAGTGAGTACTGGCCAGTGACTGGACCAACGAGTGATACTGTAATGTGTGTTCATGGAGCATGGGATAAAAATCTCTCCTTTTGGGCTGGAGAGATGGCTCAGAGGTTAAGAGCACCAACTGCTCTTTCAGAGGTCCTGAGTTCAATTCCCAGCAACCACATGGTGGCTCACAACCATCTGTTATGAGATCTGGTGCCCTCTTCTGATGTGCAGATATATATGGAAGCAGAATGTTGTATGCATAATAAATAAATAAAATCTTTAAAAAAATTAAGCAGACAATGCTCCATCATATGTCTCTAGTAAAATGAAAGTTTAAAACAAATCTCTCCTTTTACAGTGGTCTCTCCATATCTGGGACACAGGCACAGTAATGTGTTTATTGGGGGAATGGCTAGTGTTGGCACACTCACGTTACTGATGATACCTATCAATCTGGCATGGGCAGAGCTCTCACTCTGCCCATGATTCACAGGCAATATTATGTCATTACCGTCTGCATGTACTTAAAATATGTGGAAGGTACTGGACCCTATATTGTGATACCTTGCAGCATTTTGGGCCCCTGGTTCCAGGCTGGGCCCACAAGTCAGGAAGGAACATGAAGAAATAAAGGATGGTGACCCTCTCTACTCATCCTAACACACCTACTCCTAGGCTGGAGAGAAGAAGAATGAAGAGAGCTCATCCAACAATGGCCCATGAGAAGACCCTGATGTGGTAGACAGAGTTGTGGGGAAGGTCCAGAGCCTGGACTTCAGGGCAAGCTAAGTGACAAATAGCAAGTGCCCTGGACACAGTACTGCACAGCGCTGTGAGATGTGTCCTCTGGTGGTGAGGAAAGTCCTCTGGGATTAACTCAGAAACCCTGCACCTCTACACCTGCTCATGACACCAGAGACTGCTGTTCCCCTCAGAGCTGGAGCTGCAAGAAGTGACACCAACAGCTGTGGATGTCCTCATAGGTGACAGTAGGTCACCAGGGACCAGAGCAGTTTCAGAATGTACTCTGTGATGGCAATTCACAGGGTGTAGAGGCAGAGCCTTGGGTGACAGTGCACATCTTTGCTATGATGAATATTAATAAAATACAGAACAATATCTGAAAAGACAAATGTGCAAAGGAAATGCATAGTCTTAGTTTTGGTGAGGTGATTGCTAATCTTATGAGCTGTTAAAAGCAAAAATTGCTTTCTAAATTATTAGAGCTAAGTGTTAAATTTGCATGCACACATTCTTGGAGTGAAACTTCTGGAAACATATCAGGAACCTAAATTTGAATAACTTGGTACCCAAAAAGCCTTCTTCCATGAGTTCTCTGGGTTTTTTGTTTGTATGTTTTGTTTTTTTTTTTCCAATGAGATCTTTAGGTTTGAGCTTACAACTTTCCAGAATTGAAGTATCATGCTGTTTCCCTGCCCCACCCCCAGTCTCTCAAATTAATTCTTGTAGCTCTCTATGCTTTAATTTACATCACTGAAAAGAGGCTTTCTTAAGCAAAAATTGAAATATTTGAAGCTTGCCATGCCCAAATTACACAGGCAGAGTGATCAGGTGCTTTGGAAGACACTCAAGTCAGGGAGAATGTTCTCAACACACAGGCCTCCCTTTTCCACCATCTTTAAAAGGTGACATGTATCAGGCAAACTGGATTGGCTTCACTTTGAGGTAATGCAGACATTCTTTGAATCAGCCCATTTCCTCAGAGCTGCGTTATACAATGCCAAGAGAAGAGCACAGTTAAGCTCCCTATTGCTCTGGTCTTTTCCTCAACACTGCATCCCCTGCAGCTTCCTTTGTCTATGGCACACAGAGCCTGCCAACAACCTCTTATTCCCTGTGTTCCTATAGGATCAGGCCTCTGCCATTTGACAACTTCAGAGTAGTAAGAGGTGACATAGGCCATCCCCAGAAAGTATGGCTGCAGCTTTGGTGATACCATATGGCACTGCAGCAGGAGGAATTTAGATAACAGAATAATTCCCAATCTTCAAGCTTTGGCTCTTTTACAGAGATTTATATAGTTATATCATTGGCCCCCAACCTATTTGTCAGTATCTCTAGGGGTAAGAAACAGCTTCCATATTCAACCAAAAGTTTAGCAATGATATTTCATGGCAGATGAGATCATGGGAACAGTTAACTGTCTCTAACAATGAGAGTCAATGAGCTACTTCCTGGGGGCAGAGGAATGGACTGCACGCACCTGGCGCTGTTCAATAGTACAGATTTTTCTTAGTTCATACACAGAGTTATATGAAGTGAGGTTGAACCTGACACACCCAGAGTATGAATTACCTACTTCAGCTCCTGTCATTTGAACAAAAATCATGCAGTTATTGAATCACAGAGAATGAGAACTTTTCTCCATTCAATTCATGAATGTCATCTCCAATATTTCCTTCAATTCATCTTCCACTCTTTGCTGGAATCACTAAAATGAACTATTTGATCATGTGAAATTGTACCTCTCTTACAAAAAAAGAAAGAAAGAAATGCAGACTCCACAGCAGAAACTCTAGCCTTGGCCCTTACCACACACACAGGAATCTGCCACACCTGGGTCTCTCTTCTACTTTCCAGCCTCTATAATGTCACCAATTGAGTTGTTGCTGCCAGGACACTATCTGTTGAGATAAGCTAAACCTTGGCTCTCCTACTTTGTTTGAGGGGTGTCACCTATAGCTCTGTCCCAATGCACAGAAAGAGAAAAGTGAAAGAAGCCTGGCCCAGCTGGCAGCCAGGGGGCTTCCTCCAAAATGGCTTGGTGCAGGGCTATGAAGATGAAGATGTGGAAGCACGAGGGTCCCCAATTCCTAAGCCTTCAGAGAATCATCTAGGAGTTTATGGTTTCCATAAAAGGTATTTTGGAAAAGTTGATGCTAAGAGACAAGTTCCCTACAAGAAAGACTCTGATCAGAGTCTCTGCTAGGACAAGCCAAGCTGGTTAAGACAAGGCTCTCCAGCCCCGCTTCTCAACCTTCTGAAGAACCACAGGTCAAAGATCTAATTGTAAGATGTACACTTTCAACCTGCATATTTTCCTCTACATGTTGAGCCCCAAGGTCTCTTTTAAAGAAAGCTGGCTTCTGAATAGTTCTGCCTTCCTATACATCAAACGACTTGTAAAGTAGGCATGGTGGTGTTTCCCTGTATTTCTAGCACTCTAAGATGGGAATAGAAGGGTAGAAAATGGAAATTTCAAGGCCAGTCTGGACTACATAGTGAGCCCCTGTCTTATCCCCCTGCCAAATCATTCAGCATGCCTGTTTGCCTGATTGCATTGTTTGTGAAAGCTAAAGCCCAGATGTGGTGTAGGCAGAGGGTTCCCCCTTCTCCTGCCTCTAGGGACATTACTCCCTATCTCATGCCGATGCTCTCCAAGGGATGACATTTTACCAGCTGCCTCGAATCATCCATCTTCCACAGGGTCCTGCTGGCTCTTATAAAAGATGGATCTTTTGTTACCTAGTCTAATCAAATAAAAACATTCTTCTCTTAAAGTCCATCTCTACTTAGACCTAAAATCAGGGGCTGAACATAGGCTCCACTTTGATCCCTTGTGAACATCAACACATCTGCCCCCAGCAGTCAGCAGCCAGGCCTTCTCCCTAGAATCCACTCTCTATTTAAAAGAACAGCTTCTGCAAACAGATATCAGTAAAGAGGCATTAACTCCTCTTCTAGGCAGGCCGGCAATGTCACTAAAGGCAGAACAAAAGCCTGGCAGCTCTACTTTTGTTTGGGGTCTGTTTCTCTAATTTTGGGTCACCTGCTTACCCCTGCAGAGAGGCACATTAATTACTTAAGGAATGCCTGTCTAGAAATGGCAAACACCTCACTTAATCTCATTCCTCTTCCAAGCTAAGGTAGGAGATAAGTGTAACCAAAGAATCTGTCAGCTCTTTACACTGTCCTGTTCTGGATCCTAAAAGGTGACTCTTGTCATTGTCTTAATCCTAATGTCGCCTAGGGCAGCAGGAACAATAGACTCTCAGAGTGCAGGCTGATCCCTGCAGGTGAGAATAATTATCCAAGATGCCCAGGCTGAACCTCAGAGCAGATAGAACTGTCCCTGAGAACCAGCTTGTTCTTCAGGCATCAAGGATGTCTTGAAACCATGAAGCAGAGTCAGAACTGAGATGATGGTCAGCCTGACCATACTCTAAGTATGACTGCTTCATCATGCAACACTCTTGTCCTTCATCCCAGACATAACTTCATAACTCTACATATGCATCCTCTATATAACTGCTTGAGGCAATATTCCAAAGATGAGCTGTTCCCCTAACTAATGTATTGATTAATCAAGTCTCCACTCTTGATTTTTTTCACTGCATTTCTAGGCATATAGAGACAGATGGCTGAGCCGAGTTTATGGGCTTTAGCAAGGCTTTTACCCTTAAATTTCAGTTAGTTCTAAATACTTGTATGATCCTGGCTTAGTCCCTTTAGCTCAAAAAGGACATCCATGAGAACTGACAGATTTTAAATATAGTCCAGGGCTTAGTTCCTTGTAATGCAATAGAGTTGCTGTTGATTTTGACAAACAAATTGCACCATCATTACACAAACAAGTAACATGGGAGAAGTCAGGCAAACGTGTTGAAGATACACTTCATACAATCATGCTAATTTTTCTGTTCGAAAACATTCTTCCAAATCTTTTAAATCACATTAAGGAGGAGAACACACATTCCTTTTCAGCTGGAATAGCTAAGAAGAAATTTCCAGTCTTTTCCAATCTGGAAATTAGAAAGAGCTGTAACTAAAGAAAGGAGAATTTAGATTAACATTAGCAGCTAAACCAGCTCTGCTCTCAGAATGTCTGAGGCAATTTTCTCATTCACAATTAGATTACCAAGAAATATTTTTAAAACAATGCATGCTTCTATTCATGTATATGTGTGTGTATGCAAGTGACTGTTTGCATACATATATGCCAGTGTCTGCACAGACCAGAAGAGGGCATCAGATATCCTGGAGCCAGAGTTACAATAGTAGCAGGCTGCCAGATGTGGATTCTGGGATCCAACTTCCCATCCTCTACAGGAGAAGCAAGTGCTTTTAACTGCTAAATCATCTCTCCAGGCCAATAATCACCATGAAGTCTTTAGAAGAAATCAGGAAGGTAGGTAATATAATCAATTTTTGAGGCCAGTTTATCACTTATAGCCCAGGCTGTCCTGGAACTCACTTTGTAGCCCAGCTCATGTTGGGCTCAAAATCAGTGTAATCAACTTGTCTCAGCTTCCCAAACCTAGAATTACAAGCACAAGCTGGCATACATCAATAGGATTCATATTTTATCTTGGAGAAATCTTGGGTTTAAAGAGGCTAAGCCAGGGTTAATCAAGGAGCTGAGGCACCAAGCCAACTTCTCTGGCTGTGAGTCAGCCTCCTCCCTACTGCCATCCCCATTCATTCAGTCAAATCCCTGGTTTGTCACTGTGTAAAGAAGAAGATTACCTTTGTCCCTGGTGCTCTTCCTAAGTCTTTTAAAAATTAGTTGGGGCGGGGGCTGCCACAACTCAAGTGTTGGGGTCAAACAAAATCTATGAGTAGTGAGTTCTACCATTCTGCTTTAACACAGGTCCCAGGGATCAGACTCAGGTTGGCAAACGTATACCAGGTATCTTTACCCCCTGAGCCACTTGTCAGCACACATTCCAAAATCTTTAAGGGCACATCTCTTTCAAGTGATGTCCTGCCTTTTAAAGAGAGGACTCTGCAATGCCATTTTTGGGTATGTCACATGAATTGACTTAAGGAAAAATATTGTGTCTGGTTCAGATCTTCCATAAGAAAAGAAACCACAAGGCTCTGGAGAGAAAGGGCTGCCTGCAAGGAACTCCCTGTCCATGTCTCACCAGGAATTCTTTGAGACCCATGAGAGATTCAAAAGTCCTCACATTATCAAAAAGAGTCTCATGCCTTCCTGGTCCTGAGTAAGTCTATTTTCTTCTACTAATTTCTTTCTTGCTTCTAAATAGCTTAGCCAGCTGTGAAGCTTTCAACTAGGACAAACTATAAGCATATCCCATACTCCACCATAGTCAAAATCCTGTGAGTCTACCCCTTCAGTGTACCTATAAAACTTCAGGATGGAGCTCAGTTCTATCTTGAGTAAGAACTAGAGAGTTGGAGAAGGCAAAGGAAGAGAAAATATATCCTGCTGGCCCTTACTCTCATAATCCCAGGAAACCTCTGTGGATCTCAGACTGGGCATGTGGGTGGGGCTGCCCTATAGCATAATGTTGAATTTTAGGCTCAAGCCCCAGATAAGCTTGGCCACCCATCCCAATACACAAATTAAGCATAAGAGTAAAACTAAAGGACAGAGAAAGGAAACTAAAGCAATGTGGCTATGTTGGAAATAAAACAAATGGGGTTCGGTGGCCTCAAGCACATCTTCAGGAAACCAACATAAGGTTAAAGTAAAGGAATAATTGGGGCAGGACCAAGAGGTATGCACAGCTAAGCAATCTTTACCAAAGTGTGGTCGGCTTGGTCATTATCTCAATTCTGGCTCTGTGAGGTGGCCTGAAGAAATCCTGGCTACTTGAAGGGACAATTTGGTTCCCATGAGACAATTGCTCCTTCTTGGGTGACAGTATTAGGTTGCGATCATGTCAGTCACATTAGGTTGTGAGGCAATGCTATTCTTAAAATGCAAGGTGGTGGTTTGAATAGGAATGGCCCCCATAGACTCATGTGTTTGCATGTTTGGGCCATAGAGAGTGGCACTATTAGTAGGTGTGGCCTTGTTGGAGGAAGTGTGTCACTATGGAGGTGGGCTTTGAGGTCTTATATGGTCAAAATAAGCCCAATGTACTACGGTATCCTGCTACCTGCAGATCAAGATGTAGAACTCCCTGATACCTCTCTAGCACCATGTCTGCCTATATGCTGCCATGTTTCCTGCCATGACTAAACCACTGCACTGTAAGCCAGCCCCAATTAAATGTTTTTATTTATGAGTTGCCTTGATCATGATGTCTCTTCACAGCAATACAAGTGTAACACAGTGACTATCGCCTGAGCCAAGCAACCACTATCTCAGAAAATTCAGCAGTGACCTCATTGTAAAAGATCATCCAAGGTCATCCCTGCATAGAGAGGCAGGTAGGGTACAAGATACCCCTCTGGGTATCTAGCTGTTCCCACAGGAGACGACTCTGCATGTGGCCTGGGAGAAGGGCTACAGTATATAGAGCCCTGGTGAATGGAACAC
Source organism: Cricetulus griseus (assembly GCF_003668045.3). Taxonomy (NCBI): domain Eukaryota; kingdom Metazoa; phylum Chordata; class Mammalia; order Rodentia; family Cricetidae; genus Cricetulus; species Cricetulus griseus. Next base: position 139,028,448 of record NC_048597.1, read on the forward strand.
AGGGTCTCCCTGTATGTGGTAGCTCTCACTCCTGGGCAAGGCTTTCAAATGGAGCTGGTTGGAGAGTTGGAGGAAGAGTTTCCACACCCCTGTAAAGTAATCCCTCATCTATGCTCTGTGAAGAAGGCCAATAAGCTCATTCGTTCCCCAGAGAGAGCTTCAGTGGACTTATGCCTCAGTTTGTTCTGGGATCCTAGGACAAGGGGTTGTAATGTTGCTTACATCTCCCCCTGGAAATGAAAGTTAGCAACAGATGTCTGTAGGCAAGGACACTTAGGATGTTCTAAGTGCCAACAAATACATCAGTTATGCTTTGTACCATCAGCCTTGGTGGGAGATAAAATGTCATATATTTTGTTCAGTTTTGCTGCTTTTCAGGTTGAACGAGTAGCATGCTTACCTGCAGAGCGACCAGTAATCTGACAGTGTAGAGGAGACCAACACAAAATGAAGAAAGAGATGTCTGGCTTCACTCTGCTTTTATTAACCCAGTAGGCAAAAATGAGCAGCCTCTGAGTACTTCCTACATTCCCCACACCTCTGGCCTCCAGACATCTGGAAACATCTGAATGTGTTCTCTCCGTGGCCTTTGGATTTTCCTAGAAGCATCTTTCTCCAGTATCCAGGGGCTTTTTTCCACTCCCATCCAGGCTTGGCTCATTTGGCTCCTGGAGGGACACCTCCCTTCATGGAGCCTAGGTGACTTTGCAGCTCAGGCGTGTTCCATTTCCCTCTAGAATATCATGCACCAAATGGTTGACATTCACCACTCTATCTGTGTATGCTGCTGGTGTTAGCCATTCTCACAGAAATGTGTGCTCTCCAAAGCCTGGAGTTCTTAGTGTTTGGTTTCTTGTTGCACAGCCCCCAGAACAGTAAGTGCTCAGCATTGACCAAAATTCACCCTCAGAAAGCCCATTTTCCCAGCACTCATCCATACCACTCTATGACAATCCATTTACCACCCTGTTCCCCACCCCACCCCCGTTCAAGACAGGCACAAACATTTTCAATCATGTCTGTTCTCACATTGCCCTTCCTGTGGGTAGGCAGTGCCACTTACTACCACAAAGACCAAACAGAATGTCGAGCAGATTAGAAGTGTCATTAACAATGGCATGGCACCTTTGACAGGTTGGCCCATGGTAGAGAATGACAAAAAGAATGAATGGACTTTCTGGGAAATTGGCCTTCAGTGTCATTATGGACTCACATGTATACACACACACACACACACACACACACACACACACACACACACACACACACACAAGTTTTGAATGTTCACAGCCTGAGGGCCTTAAATTATCAGCACCCAATGTATGGGTGGGTGTGAGATGCCCGCAGAGGAAGAGTAGGCAGGCTGTTCTCAACAGGTTCTCTCAGGTTGAGTCTGTTCTCAACCCAGTGAAGAGTTATGGGAGGCTGTGTGAACAGGGCCATCAAGACTGCCTTTAGCACTTTCAGTCTCACAGACTGACCCAGAATTGCTTGCATCTGTTCTGGAGCTTCACCTAACTCTCTCAAGACTTCCAAACGCAGCTGTCCCCAGTGATTCTCAGCTGCCACATACAGCAAGGACTTGTCCAGCCCCCCTGATTCTAACTTTCTAGACATCACAGAATCAGGATGGATCCCTGAATGCTCTGATATCAGAAGAGTCAAGGGTCCCTCACTGATGACGTAGGCTGGTCTCCTGTGCTATGGGCACTTCCTTGAGACACAATTTAGGAATGGGGAAGTTATGAAGGAAGAGGTGAAGAGTGGGCTCATGCACACAGACACAAGCATGCCCCTGCATAGGGTGACTATGCTCTGTTCTGGGGCATCCTGCAGGTCCAGGGTGAGAACTGACCTGCCTAGGCTATAATATTGCATGCAGTCCAGGATTCTTACTGTCAGAGCTTTCTGCACTGGACTCAGAGTACTGCTCCTATGAGTACAGTCAGGTGAGTAGCTGCCTCCTTTTACTGACTGAGAAGGCTCAGGCTTCCCGGAGCCCTGGTTAACACAGTGATGAAAAAGAACCCAAGGAAAATGCCATGAACTAAAATCCTGGTGTGGCCTTTGGTCTCTGGGCTCTGCTGCTCAACTGTTCTCAGTTGCCCTCGGCTTACACTGACGCCTGCAGTGTATCTGTGAGACTTGAACATGTCCTTTCCACAGGGAGCAGGCACCTCCTCTGACCCAGGTTATTTTAGTAGTGTGGGCAGAGTGCTGTCCCTAGAGCAGTTCCAGGCCTTTGTTCTTGTTTCAGCATTCAGTGCCAAGCCTTCTGGTTTTTACCCCAACCTTCCTAGCTTCAAAACACCCCCTTATTGTGTGCAGTGCCACCTTGCTGAAGTGTCCAACATAAAATTCACCTCCTCCCAAAAGTGTCCTGTGTCCATGCCAGATCCAGAGTTGTGTTTACCTTCTGTGACAATACACAGCTGGGGGACGCCTACAACCTGCTTCCTATCCTATGCCCTGAACTGTGAAGGGTTGCAAGACTGTGGACCCCATATAAAACTCCAACATGGTGGAAAATCTGGGAACATGCTCACTGTCAGGCTGACATTTCTGCAAGGATTCGGGGCAGGTATAAGGTGGCAAGTGAATTAGCCTGAATGATCTTTGTCCTATTCAGCAAATGCTAGTGGCAATGCGCAGAATGTGGGGCTGTTGCAGACCCAGCATCCTCTAGTAGTACTGGGACTTCTTGGTAAACACAGCTCCCTGTTCAGCTGGCCAGGGCACTAAGACACACATTCCTCTTGTTTTCCTAGCAGGAAAATCTAACAACCTGAAAGAAAAGCTGAAAAAAGGTTTCCCAAGCACCAGTGATGAGGTGTGAAGGGAAACTAGAAGCAACATGCACACTACCTTTCTTCTTCCTCCTTCTCCTCCTACTCATCTCTCTCCCTCATTCCTTCCTTCTTTCCTTCTTGGTCTGCATTCCCTCCTCTACATTTTTATCTTTCTCAGCCTTTCTCTCTTCCTCCCCAGTTTTTCCCAATCTCCTTCCCATCTCTGGTTTTGTAGAGAAGTAGAAAGCACTAGATAGTGATGAACTGCACAGTCCATATTGCTTTTCTGGCTCCTGCATGAAGTGGAGGCTGGTGGCTGCTCTCTTAACCAGGAAACTCCTTGTTCTTGCAAGATGAAGAAGGTTCATCTCCTTGGCTGATGGGTCCCTCCACACTAATGGCCATGTTCAGAGGCATGTGGGGAGTGGCCCTGAGCAACTGTCCTTTCCTCTGACACCCTGCATGGCAAGGGCTGCTAGGGTCTCATGTAGCTTGTATTGATAGATTTGCTCTGGAGTATCCACAGACCATACCCAACCCAGCATAAGGATGCACACATGGTTTCCAAAGACTTACCTATAGTATGTCCTGTGGGAAGACAGTGTGTAGAGGGTATGAAAAGGCTACAGCCCCATCTTCAAAGCCTTTAAATTGCTAAGATATGGGTACATTTGTGAAATCATATAAATCACATAAACTCAACAATTCCTTCTTTATTTTCTATATGAGCTCTGGGTTATTGTGGCATACTCAGGTCTCCACAGTTTTTCAGAAGGTATTTGTGTTAGGGAAGTGACGATTTACATGCGCCCAGAGTCAGCATCCCAGCACCCAACCTGCATGCCACTGCAGTGCCCAATCTGCATCTATTGAAGCATCCAGTTGTCCAGGCTCTGAGGACAGCCTCCAGAATCTACAAGTATTCCCAACTTCTACTGCTATACAGCAGCCAGATCCCTATACCTCATTTGGCAAACTATGCTTTCCCACTTAGGAGATAAATATGGAAAAGATATACTTTCATTTTGACAAGCACTTAGATTCTATGTGCCTATTTTTTTTTGTCAAGGCTTCCAGTATCGTAATAAATGTCAGCCAATACCATATTTTTAAAAATGTATCACTGTATCCTTGTAAATCAAGCAGCATGCTATTCATATCCCCAAGCATGCACTTCTAACTTTATTCCATCCCAGTACAAAAGTTGTATTGTTTTATGACACTGTGTATCAGGCTGATTTTTTTTATTCCACAATGTATTAGCATCCCTGTGAATTATCACCAGCACCACATTTTATGCCAATATCTACCAGGGGTTGTCACCATCCCCTCATTAAAAGTGCCTTTGGATAAGTGGCTACCCAGCTAAAACATCTCACTCTGAGAACTTGATTTCAGGGAGACTCTGGGAACCAGTCAAGTTGGAACACTTTAAATGGAAGGCAGTAAATTATGTGCTATTGCAGACTTTGACTTCTGTGAAAATGGAGAGCTACTTTCCCCTTTTATTGCTATTAAATATAACTAAAACCTATATATGTTATATTTTTAAACCATAAAAACTCCCTGGAAGGCAGAGAGAAGAGGGCAGATCAATTAGGGAGGCTTGGACCTGAGGAGCAAAGCCAGTGCTCTAGGTTTTATTTTTACCCCCATCTGTCCCAGATTTGGATACAGAGAAGACTGAACCCAGAAACACCAATGAGCACTCACCAAGGGGCAGGGCTTGGGGGACTTTACAGCTGTCTAGTGGCCGGCACCAAGGCAGCATAGGAAGATGGGAAAGATTAGACATTAGATTAGACATTAACGGAGAAGGCTGTTAATCCCACCTCACAGATATCACCAAAGACTGCAGAGGTGTGATTTTTCACCCTACATGCCATGACAAGCAGCACTCCCCACATCTACCAGGGCTGTGCCTGTGGCATCGAGTATGGAGCTGAGACCTTTGTCCCTGTTGGTCTGCAGTGTTGACAGAGAACATTTGGGAGAACAGACTTTCCACTTCTCAGCAGTGAATAAGTTCTTCTCCTGCTGACTGAAAACACCAGAGGAAGTCAGAGGAAACCCAAGGTTGTAACCACCATCCATGGCGACAGGCTATCCCCTATGGTGCTGGTAGGGGCTACAAGAGGAAGCAACAGCCAAGCAGATACTGATCAGAAACAAGGAGGTCATTCTCACCATTGTTTGTCGACAAAACTGGGTGCAGCTTGTTTTCCTGCTCTGTTGGTTGGCAGTGAGTGGGAGAATATAGAACTTAACAAAATCCAGAGTATCAAACCACAGCACATGTCTCAGAGTTTCAATTGCTGAGACAAAAAAAAAAAAAACAAACAAACAAACAAAAACATGGCTGAAAAGCAAGTGGGGGAGGAAAGGGTTTGTTTGGCTTACACTTCCACATCATAGTCCATCATTGGAGGAAGTCTGAACAGAAACTCAAACAGGGAAGGATCCTGGAAGCAGGAGCAGATGAAGAAGCCATGGAGGAGTGCTGCTTACTAGCTTGCTCCCCATGGCTTATGGAACCACCCACCATGGTTTGGGCCCTCGCCCAGTGATCACTAATTAAGAAAATGATTTACAGCTGGATCTCATGGAGGCATTTCCTCAACTGAGGCTCTTTCCTCTCTGATGACTCCAGCTTTTGTCAAGTTGGCATACAAAACCAGCCAGTACAACACCCAATATATCCAGATTCCAATTCAAACTCTTTTTTACATAGCTTAAATGAAAAAAAAAAAAAAAAAGACTTCAATACAATGCCAAGACCGAGGTGCCAGAATTACCAGAAATATCCATAGAGATTTTAAAGCAGCCATTGTCAAAACTGATTCAATGATGAACAAGCTTGGAGCAAAGTAAAACATGGAAAGAGTACATAGAGAGAGAAAAAAGAAAATCTCCACACAGAAATAGAAAAGAAGAATGGAAAATAGAAAATGCAGAACCCAGTAAAGCAAGATGTAAAACGCCATGTTTATGACCAACCTGATGGTGGAGATTAAAAAGAAGAATCTCTTTTCAGAAGAATTGGACATGTAACAATAGAAACCATTCAATCTGAACGTGGAAAATAATAAAAACATGAAAATAATTCAGGGAATTGTGGAGCTGCATGAAATATCTGCTTCTGTGTCACAAAAGTCTAAGGGAAAAGAGTTGGATGCTGAAAAGGCATTCTGAGAAACGGTATCTGAAATTTCCCCATCTGTCGTTATACATTAGACATGCAAACAAGGTGAGTCCAAACAGCTTGAACTTCAGAGGTGTCTATGCCAATGCATCCCATCACCAGGGACCTAAAATCTACACAAATCCTGGTATCATGGAGAAACAATCTGTTTTTAAGGTTTATGGCCAACTTCTTTTTATGTCTACTTCGTGTGTGAATTCTTTTTACATCTGCTTCATGTGTGCACGGTGCGGAGTTGGGCGTGTATCACAGTATGTGTATGGAGGTCAGAAATCAACTGAGTAAGTTGGTTCCTAACACTTTGAGAGGGGGAACTCAGGCTTGGCAAACTCCTTTACCTGCTGACCCGTTTCATTAATAAAAACACACACACTTCTGTTTTTATTTGTTTCACTTTTTAAAAACAGGGTCTAAAGTATTTCAGGCTGGCCTTGATAGAGGATGAGTACATAGAATTTATGATGATCTCCCAGGAAGTAGGCCACCTATAAGAAAATGGAAGCTGGGTATGGTAAGGAAGCATCTGCATTCTCAAGACTCTGGAGCCTGAGTCAGGAGGATCGTGAGTTTTAAACCAGCCTAGGCTATAAAGGAAGATGTAATCCTGTTGTAATCCTCCCCCAACAGAAGAAATTAAAACTGGAAAAAGACACAGTGAAAAGAATACACAGATGGTAGGGACTAAAGAGATGACTCAGTTGTAAAGTGTTGGCTGCACAAGCATGAGGACCTGAGTTCAAATCCTCAGCACCCATAGGAAAAATATCAGAAGTGCTAGCACACTCCTGTAATCCCAGAGTAGGGAGGCAAAGATAAGAAGATTCCCATCCCCAGAACTCCCTGGCCAGCCAGCCCCAGCTGAGTCAGTGACCTTCAGGCTCAATGAAGGACACTAAAAAACTAAGGTGGAAAACAACTGAGAAAGACATTTGATGTCAACCTCTGGCTTCCAAACTTATATTCATACAAGTGCATGCACCCAACACACACACCAACATACAGATGTACTGTACACCAACACACACACACACACACACACACACACACACACACACACACACTGATATAGATAGTGAATAAGAACATGGAAACATCATCCACATTACTTGGCTCTACTAAAAACTAAAGCCACAATGAGACATCAGAACACAGCCATCAGAATGTCTAAAATGGGAAACAGTTGACAGTAGGAAATGGTGTGAGATCCCGAGAAGGAGAATCACTCAGACGCTGGGTGTAAAGCGGTACAGCCTCCCTCCCTGCAAAGGAGCTTGGCAAATGCTCAGTAAACTAACTACACATCTCCTACACAGCCCAGAAATTACATGGCTGAGCTTTCATATTTTAACAGAGTACTAAGAAGTAATGTTTACATAGAATGCATAAAATGTTAATAACATGGTCAAAATATAACAATGGTCAAAACTGCAATCAGCTCAAAGTTTCTCAGTAAGTTAATGGGCCAAATAAGCTGAAGCATGTCTATACAATGAGAACATACTTAGAGACTTAAAAGAACAGACTGGGCCGTGACTCAGTGGTACAGCATTTGCTTCATATGCAAGAGGCCCTGGATTCCATTTCAAACACTGTGAGGGCAGTGTGAGGGGAACTGGAAGAAGAGGATCAAGAGATCAAAGTCAACCTGAGATACAGAACATATCCCCACCAAAAGAGGAGGGTGCAAGTTAGGGGTGCAACAGGGTAGAGGGATCTTCATGGAAGTATGACTGGTTATTCTTAGGACATGGAGTCCAACAGGTTATTTGGTTTCTGGGACTTAGCCAGAGAATGTCTGGGCTTGTCAGCAAAGTGTAAAATTCCCTAGGGAAATAAGGAACATCCAGAATCCAGCATGAACTTGGGATCTGGGGAAAACCAAAAAGACTGGAATAGGTGGCATACTGGAGGAACAAGGGGAGCCTCCCAGAAGAGACCTCGTGTCAGGTAGAAGGGGAGCGAGTTATGAGAAGGAAGATTGAGGGTTCAGCATGGCCAAGAACAAGCCACCCATCAATGTGATGTTTAGGTTTAGAACAGCCAACGCTACTTCTGTTTTTATTTACCATCTTTTATGCTTGATAGATTTGATGTAGCCAGAGGGAAAACCATAAAACCTCTTGTCTCAGCCCATTATCTGCACACTTAGTTGTTGTTTCTTTACTCTCCATAAATACCACTTATCTCTTAATAAGGGACTGGCAATAAACCACACTCCATACTTTCACGTTCTCCCAGTCTTTTCCCCCTCCCTTAATTCTCAACCTTCCCCCTCCCTCTCTGCCCACAGCCAGTTGCAGCCTGAGAGCTGAGGCCTTTGGTAAGAATTAATCTCTTCTGGCACCTTCTGGCCTATATTCTCTTTTGTTGAAGCTTCCTCAGCCCTACATAAAGCCTTCAGCTTAGCCCTAGGCAGCTGAACCTCTGAAGTGGGGCAGGGAGCTGCCAGATCTCTGCACAGCCTCCACTGGGAGAACCAAAGCCTCTGGATTCAGGCATAGAAAGTGTGAGTGAGTCCCACTGGCCTGGGTCCTCCCATCAGGGTGACACTGATCCAAGAGCCTCAAGTCTCCATCCCCCATCTCCAGATGTGTCCGAGAAGACCTGGAGGAAATTGCTTTCCCAGTACATTCAGGATCATTACATTTTAGCAAGACTGAAAATCCCATTTCTACAGAGAGGGCAAATTTGTTCAGACTCATGTGTAGTAGTCTTTAATTAGAACAAATAGTCTTAGCCACACAACAAAATGAAATTGATGATTTGCTGACAGCTAATCACTTCCAAGAAACAACAGATGCCCTTAAATGATGCTATGCTTCATGGTATTTTCTAAAGCACATTTAACTAACTGAATAAAGCATTGTAATAATCATGCTGATGTTTCTAAATACATTCTAGAGAATTTATAATAAAAGATTTCCTCTGAGGATGCCAAGGAGGTTTTCTTAATTGGTTATGAAGTTAGTGTGGGTTGGGCCCATGTTGGGCATTGCAAATTCTCTCTCTCTCTCTCTCTCTCTCTCTCTCTCTCTCTCTCTCTCTCTCTCTCTCTCTCTCTCTCTCTCCTCTCTCTCTCCCTCCCTCCCTCCCTCCCTCTCTCTCTCTCTCTCTCTCTCTCTCTCTCTTCTCTCTCTCTCTGTCTCTCTATATATATATCTCACACACACCACACCACACACACACACACACACACACACACACACATACACACATACACTCTCTTTCTCACACACATTCTCTCTCTCTCTCTCTCTCTCTCTCTCTCTCTCTCTCTCTCTCTCTCTCATATATACACATCCACTGGATTTAGGGAATTCAGAGAACAGTGCCTCCAAGACATAGATATTAAGCAGGGCCTGTTGTAAAGGATTCGGAGCAACGATGCCACCTGAGCTGTGACTGCGAATGAAGGTCAATGGGAGTGATCTGGCCCTGGGAAGGATAGTTGTTCCCCAAACTACTGGAGGACTTGACACAGGCTTTGAATTATGAGAAAGTATTCCCATGACTTGGAGATGAGAAGTTATATCCTGCAAACCTGAAGAGCTGCTGGTCTGCTGTTCATCTGTCTGGTAAAAAGACATGAGCAAGGAGAGATCATTCCTATAGCCCTTCTCCAGATACTAGCAGGGTGAATGATAAGTACAGCTGGACAACTAAAATAAATAAACAAAGTAGCACTTCATAGACCCTGAATCTGGATGGAGAGTTCTTTTAAACTTGGTATGTGTGTGTGTTTTGTGTGTGTGTGTGTGTGTGTGTGTGTGTGTGTGTGTGTGTGTGTGTGTGTGTGTGTATTATGCACAAGCACTTGTGTGTATGGAGACCCAAGGTCAATGTCAGATGTCTTCCTCTATTATTCCTTATCTTGATTTTTAAAACAGGATCTTGAGAACTAGGAGAGACAAGCTGGATGTTGTGCTCCTCCTTTCTCTACCTTATTATCTACCTCTGCCTAGATTATCTTCATGTGTGTGCTACATAATGTTTACACAATCACACTTCTCCTCAGCTCTGTCATATGAGATCTCTGAGATGTCTAAATCCACTAAGCCATAGCTTGCTGAGCAAAGCAGGGAAGCCTCCATCTTCCATTTGAGAGCCCTGGGTGGACTCATGGCTCAACACAGTGGCGTGCTATGTGAATATGACCAATAATGTCTCTTGCTTAGTGGTCTTAATTTGCACAGATATAAGTGCAAATATTTTGCTAGTTTCATGGATGATCTAAATTGTAACTAGTTAAAAAACAGAGGTTAAGTCTGGCCATTTGATTGGAGAAAATCATACTCTACTCAAAGTCTTCCTGTTCTTTTTAATATAAACCCACTGAAATTCTTACTGTTGTGAATGGTCATTCTGTGTCTAGTGATTCATGGTCTTAGAGTCTTGTTCAAAGCATCAACTTCATGGACACAAACAGTAAAGCAACAAAAGATTTTTCTCAAAAACACAGAGTAGACATGCTACAGGGGAGGAGCAGGTTCCAGGGAAGTGCTGAAGGGCCCAAGTTACTTTCCACTGCTCCCTTTTACCAATGCAAGAGAAAGAATTGGTGTCTAAGTGCAAGATATGAATTTCTATTTTGATTGATAGGGTTGAGTTGTGTAAGCCTCTGTTCCTTTGCACACATCCTTTCCCAGGATACATTTGATTTTAGTCACATACAGGATCAATCATGAGTGGGCATAAAATGATATTTCATACTTAGCAGTTGCTGTGATAAAGCACTCTAGACAATAGCAACTTGGTGGGAGTTATTTAGCTTACACTTCCAGGTCACAGTCATGAGGGAAGCCAAGGCAGAACTCCAGCAATAACTGAAGCAGAAACCACAGAAAAAGAATGCTTACTGGCTGTTTCCCTGGTTCAAGTTTAGCTACTTTTCTTATTCATCCCTAGTAAAGATACTGTCCACAGTGGGCTGGGCTCTCCTAAATCAGTTAGTAATGAAAAAACTTCCCCCACAGACATGCCTATATGCCAATGTGATGGAAGCAATTCTTTAATTGAAGGTCCCTTCTCCCAGATGCATCAAGTAGGCAAACAGGATTAGCTATCATAAATGTTACATGGAGATGTTTGTTTGCTTCCTTGGTTTTTTTTCTATAATTTCATATAGATGAGACTGTTTGCCTTATTATGCATGTATCCAAAACTAGTCCAATCCAGACTGGTGCTGCCTCTGGTTCTACAATACATTCAAGAATGTGTTTGACTACTAAGTGACTGATTGTTAAGAAGTTATTAAAGCTTATTAGGGCAGAGTAATAAATTGGCATTTTGTAGAGGAGAATATGTGTAGATCAGTACAAGTCAGGGTCCTGGGTTGCTAAGATATACCTGAAAACTACTTTACCTCATTGCAATGGCTTAAATATGATTTATTATGACCTCTAAGGGTGCACATATTGAAATTTAATTGCTTTGTGAGGTATTAAAAGGGTATGAATTTCGCATATTTGCTCTGGGGTATGTAAGAGATGATTAGCACTAGATAAAGTCATTAGGGTAGAGCCTATAATCTGATCTTGTGCCGTCCATAAAAAAGGACACAGACAAGCACAACACTTATCTCTCCTGCCATATGACTGCACCATCAAGGACTCTGCGAGAAAGAAGGCTGTCACCTCACCAGAAGCAGTTCTCAATCTTATACTAGAATCATGAGCCCAAATAAACTTCCATTCACTATAATTTACTCTATCTATGTATTCTGTGTTTGGCATCAAACAGCAGACTGGGACCCTAACCACTGACTATAATAACTAAAGTCATCTATCCTGAGCCCATTCAGTTATTCATCTTCAGTCTACAGCTAGTCTTTACGGACCAATGTCTACTCTTTTGCCTGCTTCTCTACTTCTCTGCTTCCATGGGTGTTAGATGTGAATCTGCTATGTTAACTGTAGCTCCCCTGGGCTTCTTTGGTTGATTCCTCCCTGGAATTTGAGACAGCTGGTGAAACAGTCTTGGCATCAGAATTAACAGATTCTTGAAGGAAGTTATTAAGTTGGCTCAGACTTTCCACTTCTAGGCCAAGACATCACACTTGTATAGCCAAGAACTCTTCTTGACAGTGAAGGATGTACTTTATGTTGATATCTGGAAGCCTTGAATACCAGAAATGCACAGAAAGGAGGAGGTCTGTGACCATGAGCTATATGTTACCTAGCAAGACTTTAGCCTTGCTTCAGGTACAGTCAGAAATCCTGGTAGCTCGCAAGTGCTCGGGTAGCCAGGAAAGGGTAATTAAACCACCAGAAACCCAAGAGTGTGGGACAATGAAAAGCAGCTGTTCTGAGTTCTTCTGTACACCAGGATCTAAAATGACCTGATGCTTCCATCCTAAAGTAATATTCTGAGCCATAGGAAGGTCACATCATCTGCACAAGATCATGTATGGCTGGATCATGGTGGGAGCATGTTGAAGACATGGAGCAGAGGAAGGCTGAAGCCTCATGTTAAGGTGGTAATCAGTGCTGTGGGATTAGAGGGTTATGGGTATGAGGTACCTAAATACCTCTGACTCCTGGTCCTGGAAAAGACTCCTCCCAGACTGTGAGCAGCTGAAGCACAGCTGGAGAATACAGATAAATCTGTACAGATAGGATATTTGTTTGCTTTACAAATTTTATCATTTAAAAATCCACACATACATGAAAGTAGAGAAAATAATGAAGAACTTTAAATTTTTCTGTGCTTATCTCCCAAGTTCAAAATACTGTATTCACACCTGTCTTATTTCATCCATGTACCTTCATCTTTTTCTCCTATAGAATTATTTAAAAGACCCCAAACATTATAATAGTATCATAAAGCAGCTCCTTGAATATTTTACCTAACTTTATTAAGTGTTTTCTTTGATCATTTCATATGTGTATATATGCATTGTAGCTACTCTCATGGATCATCTCAGCATATACGCCATCCTTAATTTTTTAACAAACAAATATTTAGCCAATAGCTTCAATCTTAAAATTATTATTATCAAAATGTATAACAAGTTGTCTCAGTTAAGGTTTTTATTGCTGTGAAGAGACACCATGGCCACGGCAACTCTTATAAAGGAAAACATTTACTTGAGGTGGCAGCTTACAATTCAGAGGTTCAGTCCATTATCATCATGGTAGGGAGCATGGCAGTGTGCCAGCAGACATGGGTGCTGGAGAAGTAGCTAAGAGTCCTATGTCTTACAGGCAACAGGAAGTCGACTGGGACACGGGGTGGTATCCTGAGCATAGGAAACCTTAAAACCCACCTCCACAGTAGCATTCCTCCTCTAATAATGCAATACCTACTCCAATAAAGCCATACCTCCTAATAGTGCCACTCCCTATGAGCTTATGGGGAACAATTGCATTCAAACTACCATACAAGTCAACTAACATTTGATTTATATTTAAATTTCTTGAGTTTTTCATAAAAAGAACAAGAAATTTGGTGGATTTCTTAAGCTTAAAACAGGGTCTATATAAGGCTTTTGTATTGTGGTTGTTGCTTTGCTATTTTGTGTCTCTAGAATTTCCCAGATTGTAGATTTAGCTAGACAGAACTTCTAACTTCTCTGTCACCAAGGTGCACAGGGAGAGGAGATGCTGGCTTACTGGTTGGCTGTTCTGTTTCAGAGAGGACAGCATGTCCCTGACACACTGTATCAGATTTTGTCAAGGAGGAATTCAGATGTGTTTTCTAACTGAGTGGAACACGAAATAATGGAAAATTCTGGACAGAGATCATAACAATGGCCATGATAATCACATTAACTACATATTGAATGATCAATCTGACCTCGACAATTGACTAAATGTTTCCATTAGGAACTGAGTTTCCTTCAAAAAGCCACAGCTATGACGAAAACTCTGCAGGTTGACTAACTGGTTTAAATTTTGTGATTGTGGAGACTCCAGAACCCCAGTTGTCTTGGGAGGTCTTCATAGTCTCCTCACCACCACTTATCACATACATCTGTCTTACTTAACATGCTTTCTACTATTAAGCAAAAGCTTAGGGACTTACTAACTCTGCACACTATTAGGTTCATCAATCCAGAAGCTAAGAATGGCATCAGATAGCATCTTAAGCCTGTAGCAGAGCGTTCTTCATTTTCTTGTCACCTCATGAACCCACCAATAATTTCCATGCATCTACTGATTTTTGGTTTTCTTTGGTTCTATGACTATAAAAAGTTTGTATAATCACCCCTACAACGAAACATGGTAGGAAAGCCTAAATCCATATTTCCAGGCCATAGTCATTCATATGTGGCTCCAAATAAATTGTCCCTTATTCCATTTGGAGTGAGAACTATGCTTTATAATCAATGCTTCTCACTCTGTGGGTCATGACCCCCTTGGGGTTACATATCAAATATCTTGCATATCACATATTTAGATTATGATTATAAAAGAGACAAAAGTATAAAATAGCAATGAAATAATTTTAGGGTTGATGGTCACCACAACCTGAGGAACTGTATTAAAGTGTCTTGGCATTAGAAAGGTTGAGAACCACTGCTTTATATGAATACCATCGTTCTATTGTTCAATTTTCATTTTAAGGCAGAAGAAGATAATAGAGACTAAATAAATGATCTACTTCTGGGCACACAACTAAGAAGCAAGAAGCTGGAATTTGAGCTCTTAGTGGTCTCATACTAGAACCTCTTTGGTTCTGTAACCATCTGGGATATGTGACTGTGTTGTAAGAAGGAGCTCCATGATCTCCCACTAACTCGGGTCAACTGTCTCTGTGTGTTTCCCCATGATGATCATGACCCCCATTGCTCTTAAAATCCCTCCTCCCTCTCTTCCACTGGACTGCATTGGATTGAACTAGGCCCTCTGAATATGGGTGACAGTTGTGTAAAGTAGTCTGTTTGTGGGGCCCTTGAACTGGCTTTCTGGAGCCCAGTCCCTATGGTGGAATGCCTTGCTCAATCTTGATGAGGTGTGGGCTGGAGGCTTGGTCCTGCCTGAACTTGATATGCCAGGCTTTTCTAACTCCCCATGGGAGGCCTTACCCTCTCTGAGGAATGGATGGAGGTTGGGGGAGAAGAGGGAAGAGGAGAGGGAAGGGGAACTGTGGTTAGTATATAAAATGAGTTTTAATTTTTTAATTAAAAAAATGAAGTGACTGGTGAACAGAGTAGTAAGGATAGAGTTTTTGCTAAGAAAATTGGAGAGGATATCTCATAGCCTGGGCTCCGATAGAGACAAAAAGAAATTTGATATGGTCTCCATAGCAATGTTGTTCTGAAGGCTGGAGCTGTTTGGAGTAGTATATGGTGTGTGTGTGTGTGTGAGTGTGTGTGTGTGTGTGTGTGTGTGTGTGTGTGTGTGTGTGTGTGTGTGTACATACAGACTAGGTACAGATGATGGTCTAAAGGTGTTGCCTTTCTCATCCTATTTCATGCCATACATTCTTCTTTGACTCTGGTAGTATTACTTATTCAGCAAGGCATGCTAAGATAGATCAGTATTTCTGCTACCTCTGCCTCCCACCATGGCTTCCATGAGGACTCATGTTGGTTCCAAGTCCCACTCAGTAGAAATGTGGAGTCAATAGCTCAGCCCATTTCTGATCTCACCTGAACAATAAACATTTCTTATCTTCCAAGAAGTTCTGATTTTGGCTTAGTGATTAGGCCAAGTACCCAAAGCACTGTAGCTATGATGGAAAGATATCAGCACTCATGGTGGGAAAGACCATCTTTTCTAATGACTGATATAACTGAGAACCCTTACCATACCCTCAAATGGTATTGTTCTTACTTCATTCTCTTCTGAAAAAATCATTATCAGAAGACTAGGGCATGTGTCTAGTCTTTAGTATTCACTAACCTCATAATGGTCATTTAAAGTCTTTGGGTTTCTTCCTTTCATGAGGCGAGAACTATATAAATCACTGAGTCGCACTTATAGAGCATCTCAAATGTGCCATGCTAAGAATGGGCAGGGATAAAAGATTGTGATGTTCAGCCACATTCCTGCATTTGGGAATGCAGATTGGTTATTTTAGGGAGATTTAGATAACACACATGAAACTAGGATAAAGCACTGCTCAGTACCACACATACAAGACCATGCCCTTAGAGACCTGGGAAGCCTGAGTCCTTCAATCACTACAGCTCTCAGTAGACACTAGAAGATGCAGGAGTAAAGGCTCCTTATTCTCACAGGGATCAGAATATTTTGAGGAAGAAAAACATGTATCACTATATCTTTGAGTGACAGGTTTCCCTTTTCACATGGCCAGAAAATGACAGCACTGCAATGAAAGCACTAACAAGCCACTGAGAGCCCCACCTGATAAAACATTCAAAATGGAATTGGATGGAAGCTCTGAAAGCTTGACCTTTGAATTAGTTATGTGAGTTTGAGGACACTGTAGAAGAGAACATCTGTTAGAGAAAGAGCCTTCTGCCATTCTGTCATTCAAGGACCACTAGACTGCAAGAACTCTGGAGAAATTGTGTTGGGAGCCCAATAGTTCACTGATCCACATTCAGCCCAGAAGCCTCCTTCTATTGAACTTTCTTCTGTCACCAGCCCTGTTCTCCAGTCAACTGCAGAGATGGGACCAGAGGAGACTCTGGGAACAGATGCTTTCAGGAGAACCCAGACTGTACGGCTGGGAAATCTGACAATAGAACAAGAGCCTCTCCATGCCTACAGTGGCTTTCCAGTAGTTGCTTGATCATGCCCGTGCCTGGGGCCATCCTTTTAGGAGACATCTGAGGAGAACTTTCATTTTCCTACCCAGATGGCTATATCTGCTCTACTGCCACAAATGAGCCAGGCTGCCTTGGTTTATAACCAAGGGGTGGTGGTGACCAAAGGTAACCACAGGAGAAATGACAGACTTAGAAAAGAGATATCCTCCTCCGGGAAAAGTTCTGAAGGGGGTTGTGGGGCACCCTTCAGAGGAGACTTTTAGGATAAGGTGAAAACTTTCCCAAGAACTAGGATGCATTGAAGGCAGCCACAGTTCTGTATCGTGATCTAGAGCAGCAAGAATTCATTAAGTCAGAAAATCAGGATTGGAGGGGCAGAAATAGAAATTTGGCTTAAGTATACTTAAGACTGTTATGTTAAGTCGGATGCCATCTGAAGTCACCTACACTAAGCTCCTAGATGGACTGGCTGAAATAACGTGCATGGGAGAGCTATGCCACAGTGCCCTCTCTGAACTGGGAATTAATTGCCACAGAAGGATGCTCTGAGGACAATTTCGACTTCCCACTCAGTCCTTATCTCCATCTCCCTCTATAGTGGTTCCCATGTCACTAGCAGTGTCAGTGAATGGTCATTCAAAACCATATGGCAGTGACTCTGCTTCTTCATGAGCCTTGGAGAAACAAGGACTCCTCATCTTTATCTAATCATGATCATGGGCTCTATTTACAGTTTTGAACTGAGGCATGAATGCCAGGTAGTGATGCCAGATAGGGAGACACCTTGAGTGCCAGGATCTTGTGAGAAGTAAATGCAGTAATGTTATCAAGAGAGGGGTCTACTTATCCCAGCATGGATGAACCCAAGGTAAGAACACATCCCACCCCGAGACTCCATTTCCTGACTTCCAGATGCTCCAGCACACTGGTGTCAGACAGGAAACTTGAATACTAATAAAACCCATGCTTACCTTTCAACTCTCATGGATTTATGCAAATGTGTATCTTACATTCAGAGTTCAGATTCGAGAAAGGTTGAATCTGTAAACAATTTTGCATTTGAAGCTTTCTCTAAGTGTGGAGGTTTGAAGACTCCATTAAATAATCAGTTCATTTGTGAAGAGGAGTCATAAGTCAGCTCTGAATGGGGCTGTGAATGGAGAGACCAAGCTCATGCAGACCATGCAATCAGCAGGTTCTGTTCTGGGAGAAGCAGGAAAAAGATAAATAGGTTTCCAGCAACGGCCAAGGGCCAGGACCACTTGACTTATCCTGCTGCTCCTTCAGAAGGAAGACAGGAGAACAATATGGGAGGTGCCTGAGGAAAGCCAGAGAGGATGATTACTCACGGAATGCTGAGTTTGTTCCAGCAGCTCACAGAGACCAGCATGACCAGCTTGTGTGAGAGCATCATGCCAACCTCCAGAATGTCACCTTCCTGACACCCCATCAAGACTCACGTAAACACAATTGCCCCATGGTGTAGGCAATGATGATAAAACAAAAGCACAGGTGTCCATGTGTGAGTCTGTATGTCCACACACAGACACATGTGTATCCCAGGCTTACTCTAAGAATGCTTCCATGTTTATTAATTTCACCATTGTGTTACCTTAGTCATTAACTCCTATTGATTCCATCAGCATAATGCCCTTCATCATCTGTTCTTGTATGAATTCAGGCTTGCTGCTAGTATTTATTAAATACATCCAGAGCCTGATTATTCAGAAGGATGGAAAGAGAAGGACTGGAGGAAGCATTGAGATAGAATCACTTCCTATTTTGCCCCTGTTTTAACCCCCTTTTCTTCCTAAAGCAATCTCACCATGTAGAACTAATCTCCACATTGTAAACATACCTGCCTACACCTATGTGTTTCACTGTGAAGTTGGCCTGGAGTGTCATTCCTCTATTGCCTTGTCTGTGCTCTGGACTCATATGGATGCAGCGATGGCAGCTACTGTATCTCTTTATCCCTGACTCTATGGTTATTATCTCATGAGATGCTTTATAAATATCAGCTGAATTAATGAACAAGTGTGTTTCTGATCAATAACCCTGACCAAAGCAGCAGAGGATAATTATAAGTTTATAGACCAATTGTTTTTTAAATAAGTTTGAAAACCTTTGTTCTGTAAAGAGATCGATAATAGAAAATCATGTCATCAAAGAAGAGTGCGTGTTATCACTTCTTGGTATTTACCCAAAGAAGATGAAGGCTACATCACCACAAGAAATGTGTGCTTTGTTCCTTCAACCAGTGAGTAAAAGTGTAAATACACTGAGGAGTATAGAGACAATGGTTGGCATTACTTGGGAAGAAGCAATTCCACAAGAAGCCAGGAAATGCCCTGGAGGAAACCTATGTGCACAACAAGGCTAAGTGAGAGAAGCCAGTCTGAAAGGGTATAGGAGGTCTGACTCCAATTCTTTGACATTCTAGAAAAGGCAAAATTATGAGATAGTAAAATACTTAATTGTTGTCAGGAGCCATAAGACAGTGAAACTGTGCTGTGTGGTCATATAGTCAAACATATATCATCATAGATTTCTCCAAGCCATAAAAGCACAAAAGCAAGAGCAAGCCATAACACAGACTTGAGGATCAAAGTAGACTTGAGGATCAAAAAAGTGTGTCATTAAAACAGCTGATTTTTGAACATGAAGTTTTGAGTACTTGCTGTAATCTAGACTTTACTAAGGACTTGACTGCATATTTAGCATGTGGTAGGGCTCTACATGACAGGTCATTCCTACCCCTTACCACCACATCATTATATGTCTCCAATCTGCATCACATATCTCTCTCTTGCTCTCTCTCTCTCTCTCTCTCTCTCTCTCTCTCTCTCTCTCTCTCTCATCAGTTAAGTGGCTGTGAGAGCATTGATGGCTCATTAACAACACCACAAATGTTAAACCAACCCCAAAGATATTAGTTGCAGGTAGAATTCAAAACTTCCACTGGAGGCCTTGTGTCTTGGGTATGGCAGACAATGATGTGTTTGGAATAACTTCATGACTGGCAAACCCAGTATGCTTCAACACCATACAGAGACAACTCCCAAAAGGGAGAAATTCCACATGGTGAGCAGTTGTCCAACTTCCACATATCAGCATCTTTAATATACACACCATGCAGTATGACCTACATAGGAATGGAGAAATGGAAGAATAAGTGAATTGAATATTCAGTCTTGTACTAGGTAAGACATTTGATCAGCAACCATGCTATAGGCATTACAATGTGGGTTCCTCTAGTAACAAAGCCACTTAAGGATATATTTCTCCACTGCCACATAGGCAATGCCTCAGTGTTACAAGAAATGTTTGCATACTATACAACCCCAGCCACAGCCCTAGGTAAAAAGCTATAGGTATTGCACACAGACAGCATATTGAGGTGCACAGCCAATAGGAGTAAAATACCCCAAGGAGCCCCTTAGTTATGTAACTCCATGCAACAGGGTATGCCATATCTTCATTGATGAAGTTGGGCAGGTCAGGGCTAGCCTGACTCATAATAAAAAAAAAAAAAGCTAAAGTAGATTCTATGTGAGTGTGTCAAATCTGAGAGAGACGCTCCCCCCTTTCTCTGGGACTTTGGGGAACTGAACTGTAAACCCATCCTTTTATCATCTTCCTTTGAGCACCCATATCTCTGGTCTGGATATATTGGTCTGTTATAGGGGAGAGATGGCATTCCCACAATGTAGGAACAATATCTGTATACATGCATATGAAGATTAGAAAATTGAAAACATTAGTAATTTAGAAGTGTTGCAAGGGAGACACACATTTGATACAAGGGTTGATGAACTAAGTATGAGGTTGAAAGAAAAATAAACACACAAGAAAGATGAAAAGATTGCACTCTAGATTCATAAATGCCCATAGTTGGAGAGGCCCATGACACAGACTTCTGAGGATGAGATTGATATTCAAAGTTAAAGGATGTTGAGCTACTGTAGTGGTTTGAAAGAAAATGGCTCCCAAAAGGAGTGGCACTATTAGGAGGTATGGCCTTGATAGAGTAGGCTTGGCCTTGTTGGAGGCAGTATGTCACTATGGAGGTGGGCTTTGAGGTCTCATATATGCTCATGACACCCAGTGTCTCAGTCCACTTCCTGTTGCCTACAACTGTCCATGGAGGATTCACAGCTCCTTCTCCAGCACCATGTATGCCTGCATGCAGTCATGTCACACCATGACAATAGTGGACTAAACCTCTAAAAATGCAAGTTGCCACCCCAATTTATTATTTTCCTTTAAAAGAGATGCTGTGGTCATTGTCTCTTTACAGCAATGGAAATTCTAATGAAGACAGCTACTTTACGGGAAGATGTTTGGAAGCTCTTTATCTATTACTTCTAGAAGAGGCAGGAAGGACAGAGTTATAAAATAATCCTAAATTTACAAAAAACAGAAGTTGGCTTAAAATCAGAAGGGGAAGAGTTACACATGTTCAGGATGAGGTAAAGCCATAGAAAGTAGCCTCAAGAGCCAAGCAGAGCTATCTTCTGAGAATGGATGGGAGCTGCAGCACTCACAACCATAAGATGCAATGTGATGAGATGGCACACAGGGCTTACTAGATGCTATGGCCTGAATGTGGACAGGTCCAACCCTATAGGCACAGGATGTAACCCTAACCCTGGATATGTGTTAGGAGATGGGGTCTTTGTGAGGAGTCTTAACTAGGTTTCTGTTGCTGAGATGAACACCATGACCAAAAGCAGCATGGAGGTCCAGTATTTCAGCTTACAATTGCAATCCAGTATGAAGGTAACTCTAGGAGAAACTGAAGCAGAGGCCATGGAGATAACTGTTTACTGGCTTGCTCTCCATGGTCTGTTCATCAGCTTTCTTATAGCATCCAGGACCCTCTGCCCAGGGGTGGTACCTAATAGTGCCACTCCTTTTGGGAGCCATTTTCTTTCAAACCACTACAGTAGCTCAACATCCTTTAACTTTGAATATCAATCTCATCCTCAGAAGTCTGTGTCATGGGCCTCTCCAACTATGGGCATGTATGAGTCTAGAGTGCAATCTTTTCATCTTTCTTGTGTGTACCATCAATCATTAATCAAGGCAGTATCCCATAGTGTTGCCTACAGAAGGCATTTTCTCAATGATGAGTTCCTCTTCCCAGTTATGTCTCGATTGTGTCAAGTTGGAGAAAGACAGCCGCACATCAGGTGATTTAGTTATGAAGAACAGTCCTTAAAAGGGACCCAGAGAAGCTCTTCACCTGAACCATCAAATACAGATACAGCAAGAAGATGTCACTAGCAAATAGGCCCTCACCAGATACTGCATCTTCCACAACACTTGTTGAAAGAATAGCAGGGAAACCTTGCTTTCTTTTGTTTTGTTGTTATGGTGGTGGTAAGAACATTTAACATGAAATCTGTAGGGGAAATGTAAGGATATAATGTATTGTTAAATATAGATTATCATGCTGCAAAGGTGTGCATCACTCTCATCTTTCATAACTGAGGCTTTATTCTTAGTAAAATAATATCCCATCTCTCCCTACTCCAAGCCCTTAGCAAACACCATACCTTGTTTCTGTGAAATTGACCATTTTAGATGCTTCATGAGTGAGCTTATGCATTATCTGACCCTCTGTGTCTGCCTTATTTGAACACAGAATGTGTCCATCATGTGTGTGTGTGTGTGTGTGTGTGTGTGTGTGTGTGTGTGTGTGTGATTTATAGGTATGGTGTACATCTGCATACATACATCTTATTTTGTTGCCTGTTTTTTCACTGGTAGGTTCTCAGGTTGTTTTCACATCTCAGTTATGAGTAGAGCTGCAATGAACAGAGGAGCACAGATATTACTGAGATCCTGATTTCCAACGTTTGGATAGACACCCAAAGTACAATTACTGGAACATCTATTTTTTCCTCAGAAAATGCCTGCACTGTTTTTCACAAAGGCTGAGCCATTTTACATTTCTTCTAACAGTCGTCAAAGGTTCCTACTCCTCCCTGACACATAGCTTTGTGGATTTGTTTGTAATTTGGAGTTTTGCAGTGACTACAATGATCCTTTCGAGAATGATGAGAAATCTCACTGTAGCTTTGGTTTGCCTTTTCCTGATGATAAGCAGTACAGAGTATCTTTTCCTACACCTGTTGTAGAAAAGGTCTATTCAAGGACTCCACTATTTTCAGTCTATTTATTAGGAGTGGAAGGAATGGAGCTATCAGGTTTGAAAAGTGAGCTAGAGAATGTTTGGTTCATCTTTGTGGAGAAAGCTGGCAGAGTCTGGGCTGTTGCTGCACACCATGCTGCCTCTGCTCTGCCCATTTGCTAGGCCCAGCCAGCCTGCTAGTCCTTTGTGATTGAAAAGAAAAAGGAAACTATTTTCAAAGACCTTCTTACACTCAGCAGCAGCGATACAGGAAGCCACTCCTGCAAAATGAAGTGAAATAGAATAAACATGCTACAGGGCAGTGATGTTTCAATAAAAACATATTTGTCTTCAAACAGCTCCTGCAGTCCAAATGCTAGAGACACTCTGTGGATGAGCCGTGAAACAGCCGCTCATGGAATCAGTCCTAAGTCCTCTTTCAGGACATTAGCTTCTGGGGAGGGCAATGATAAAGAAATCAGGTTTCAGTGGGACCTGCCAAGGTGACCATCAGCCTAGTAAGTGCTAGGCTATCCCAAATCTTCTGTGTCCTAAGTACTCCTCCCTTGGGGGTAGTATGTGGAGGGTGACAGCGGGGTGTGTACAAAAGCTGTGCAATATTTCCCACAAAACAAATCAAGGTTGATTTAGTACAAAAAGCAGAACATTAGTATCAAACAGAGATGTATATGGCACAGATTTGCTATCTTGCTTTTCTGTGTGTGTGTGTGTGTGTGTGTGTGTGTGTGTGTGTGTGTGTGTGTGTGTTCATTTGTTTGATTGGTTATGACATTGTGACAAAGTGTCTTTTTTTAGTCCAGCCTAGTGTCAAATTTACTCTGTAGCCCAGGCTGGCCTCCTGATCTTTCTGCCTTTATCTCAGTGCTGGGGCTTCAGGTATGGGCCACCATGGTGGGCTTGAGTCACAAGCCTCTGTCTCTGTCCATTGTTGATACAGGCAAGCAAAATTGTCAGGCCACAGTTAAGAGCACCCATAGCTTCACCATCTTTTGAAGGAAAGGCTTGAGGTGTGCAGCCATGTTGCAATCATGAGCAGCCTCCAGTGGCCAATGTGTACTTTCCCCCTAGAGACAAGTGCTTTCTTGTCACATTTGAACACATGGTGACTATATCTTCCTGAGAGGACACAAAATGAAAACAATTGCCATGGCAGCACCAGATGAAATGGACATCCCCTGAAGTTACAATATCTTTTCTTACTCTAATGACTAAGGATCTAACACATACAACTGGATTTAAAAAAATACCTAGACAGAATCTACCAAAGAATATGCAGAAAATAACACAAAGTTGGCACTGCAAAGAGAGGTATGGGATGTGTGTGTAGAAGTTGGGTTTTGGGACTCCAGGAAGAGACAGACAAGTACATCTAAGTCAGCCCATAGATGTTCATCTCTAGAGTGACATTCATCTCTCTTGTCTGTAGTGGTGCTGAGTCAGCTCACAAATACAGTATGCACCAACTGGCATTACTGCATCATTCTTTTGATTGCTCTGTGAATCTAAGTCACATTGTCCAGAAATTGTTTTTAAATGCTCCGTGGACAAAAGAAAGGGAAATTATGTCACAGGTGTGGCCCCTCTGCTGTCTAGAAACTGTTTTGGTCAGAGCTTTACTTTCTACAATAGTGAGCAATCACAACAACAAACTATTCTTTTTGCTCTGGACACTGATTTGAAAAAAAGAATACTATTGATTTTATTCTTTATGAAGAATATTAATGAGGCAGCCAGATAATAAAATATGTTTCTCATTGTCTTGTGCAAATACAATGTAAACTTTGCTTATATAGCCACATATTCAACAATAGTACAAATACAGAGTTTGGCAAACTCAATTCCATCTACTAACATATCACAGAAAGTAGGAAGTGTCACCTGCCATATATACCATGCATCTTGTACACAACACTCATACAGTAGTAAGTGTGTGGTTTCCTTACCTGTGACACCAGAGCCCTTACCAGTGAAAGGCTTGGTTTTTGTTTATTTAAAGGTTTCAGTTTCTCATTAACCTGCAGAATCACTTAATGAGATTCTTGACTTAGAATTGGAAGGTGACGGCTTTTTAGACACAGGCTCACATTCTGTCTGATGGTGTTGTCCATGTGATTATGTGCTGCCAACTCTTATTTTTAGTGAGGAGAACAAGGCGAATTTATTATTTGGAAATATCCTATGATCGACAGGGGAAGAAAGAATTAGAGGAAAACAGCAAAAAGCAACACATGCTCCTTTTCAGAAACCACTTAAAGATGGCTGAAAAGAACTGAGCCATCCATGGACAGAACCTACTGAAGCAGCTGATGTTATGCTCAGAGTTAGGAAAATGCCCTTTTGGCTTCTTTGTCAAAAATCGGGTGTTCATAGGTGTGTGAATTAATGTCAAGGTCTTTGATTCAATTCTACTGGTCCACATATCTGTTTTTATGTCAATACCAAGCTTCTTTTATTACTATAACTCTATAGTAGAGTTTGAAGTCAGGGATGGTGATACCTCTGGAAGTTCCTTTATTGTACAGGATTGTTTTAGATATTCTGGGTTTTTTGTTTTTCCATATGAAGTTGAACAATATTCTTTCAAGGTCTGTCAAGAATTGTGTTGGGAGTGTGATGGGGAGTACATTGAATCTGTAGATTGCTCTTGGTAATATTGCCATTTTTATTATGTTGATCCTACCTATCCAAGAGTGTGGGTGATCTTTCATTTTTCTGATGTCTTCTTCAATTTGTCATACAGATCTTTCACTTGTTTGGTTAGAGTTACCCCAAGATATTTGTGCCTATTGTGAAGGGTAATGTTTGTCTGATTTTTTGGCACATTTATCATTTGTATATATGAGGATTACTATTTTTTTAGTTAATCTTGTAGCCCACCACATTAGTATAGTGGTTTCTCAGAAAATTGGGAATCAATCTGCCTCAAAACCCAGCAATACTACTCTTGGGCATATACCCAAAGGATACTCAATCATACCACAAGGAAATTTGTTCAACAATGTTCATAGAAGCATTATGCATAATAGCAAGAACCTGGAAATAACATAGATGCCCCTCAACTGAAGAAGAGATTTTAAAAAGTAGTACATTTACACAATGGAGTATTACTCAGCTGGAAAAAAGAAACAATGACATCATGAAATTTTCAGGCAAATGGATGGAACTAGAAAAAAAAATCCTGAATGAGGTAACCCAGACTCGCATTCACTCATAAGTGGGTATTAGGTACAAAGCAAAGGATAACCAGACTACAATCCACAGCTCCAGAGAATCTAGTAAACAAGGAGAACCCTAAGAGGCACACATGGATTGCCGTGGGAAGGGGAATTAGATCAGATCTTCTGGGTAAACTGGTGGTGAGGAGTCCATAAAGGGGAGGGAATAGGGGATGAGAACATGAAAGAATTGCATGGCCAGGTGCAGGAGGGATGGAGAGGAAGAGCACACCATGGAAAGAGATACCATGATAGAGAGAGCCACTATGGGGTAAGGGAGAAACCTGGTGCTAAGAATCCACAAGGATGATGATCCCAGCTAAGACTCCTAACAATAGTGTAGACAGTGCCCCAAACAGCCTTCCTCTGTAATCAGATTGGAGAATACACCCAACTATTGTCATAAAGCCTCCATCCAGTAATTTATGAAACCAGATGCAGAGATCCACAACCAAGCACCAGGCTGAGCTCTGGGAATCCAGTCAAAGTGAAGAAGGAGGAAATATGAGCAAGGGAGGTCAAGATCATAATGGAGAAATCTAGAGACAGCTGAACCAAGCTCATGGAAACTCATGAACTCTGGTCTGACAGCTACAAGGCCTCCATGAGACTGAACTAGGCCTTCCATATGTGGGAAACAATAGTGAAGCCTGGACTCTCTGAGGGGCCCCTGGCAGTAGGACCATGATCTATCTCTGGTGCATGAGCTAGCTTGTTGGAGCCCATTCTCAGCCTTAACACAGGGGGAGGCTTGGTCCTTCCCCAACTTAATGTGTCAGGCTTTGTTGACTCCCCATGGGAGACCTTACCTATTGGGAGGTGTTGACGTGGGGGTGGGCTGGAAGGGAAGGCATAGGGGGTAGGAGGAGAGGTGGGAAGGAGAACTTTGGTTGGAATGTAAAATGAAATTTAAAAATAATAGTAATAAAGAGGGAAAAAATAAAATGCCCAAAGTGATAAATATCTCATATATATAGTTATATACAACTTTTTGGCAGGAGATGGGGAGAGGGGGGACTTTGAATGTACAAGTTTTACTTGTGTTTTAGAAGGATTTTTTCCAGAGAAAGACAGATTTATGTCCCAGAGATGTCTGGCACACTGCGGAGTAGGGAAAAAGAACACTTCATACATGGAGTTTGAGAAACAAATTCAGAGTACAGAGGACCAACCAGGTCAAGGCAAGTGTGTGTGTCCAAAGGGATAGACAGCGTTTCAGAACAAAAAGGTCGTCTGTACAAGTCTATAGCCTTCCTGCTGGCGGTGGAGTCTGTTTCTGCTTAGACACCTTTGCAGAGAGAATGCAAGTTTGTATTATCACAGTTCACACCTTGCTAAGAGTCGAAACACTTTGATGAACTTCACAATGCAGTTCTCCACTTTACCCCTTCATAAAGGAAGGGCAGGGTAAGACCTTTAGCCCAGAAACTACTGGGAAAATGAAGAATGCCTGAAAATATCATACTGTATCATGGAGAAAGTCACTGTTTAAATATTTTCTTTTAAATATTTAATATTAACTGAGTCTAATACATACCTAAATAGAACTATTGTGTTTGTATTCTTTTTAAAGTTCTCCCATCAGTTATCTTAGGAATGCATAATAACATAGCCTATGAGATGCAAATATTTCTGGTAAATTTTTAAACATTCTGCAAAAGAACAGAAATAAAAACATCTCTTTCTCACAAAGATTTCTTAATTAATTCCGATATTGACTTCCCTTTGTCAATATTGCTAGGCTCATTGTTTTGTTTAAACAGTAGCATTTGATGGAGCACATATTCAAATCATCTAGATTATATAGTTTCAAATAAACATACACCTTCATGATTTTTATGTGTGCAATTTCATTACCTATGCATTGGCTTCTGCTATGAAAGACTATTATTATGGATCATTCTTATCTGGCATGAATGTGTCTCAGGATGTTCTCTTAACAGGCCCTGCTCTAGCACTCATGGTCCTGATTGACTGAAGGAAGGAGCCTTCTATATTCATAGAAACAGCCAGTTTTCTCCTCTGCTGGGCCTGCACTTCCAGCTCATAACCTTACGATGTACCTATAGCCACATCTCTGGGACCAAGCAGAGCCTGGCATGTATAACTGAGCTTCATTTCCCAACCAGCCAGACATGATCCCTGGTTTAAATGACATATAGAATAACTCAGAAACCTTTAGTAAAAATATTTTTATGGAGTCTTTCTGATTTTTTCACATCGCTTCTGAAGTTAATTCATTGGAATAAATAATATCCTTTTCTCTAAATTTCCCAAGCCCTGGAGTTCAAGGACAACTGTGTCTTTCATATGAATGTGAAGAACTCTGAAAGCCAGAAACACCAGACCTCCCATGTGTACACTTGAGGGGATGGGGATGAACTGTGAGCCCTTAAACATGAAACCATCGGAATCAGGGTCACTTCTGTGGCACTTCCATAAGTTATGCTTTTGCAACCTCACTACAATGTGGGGTCCAGGCTGCTGTCAACTGGAGTCTTCAGAAACAACCTCCCTGGATCCTAAACTGCATACATTCTTAGCTTTTGTGGTTCTGAAAATCCATTGCTTTAGTGGAAACTTCTAAGATCGCTGGTTCTCAAAAGACCTCCTGACTTTGATTGAAGACCAATGGGTCTTTATCCTTGAGGTCCATCCCTGTGAGGGATTCCCACTACCCCCTCCCGACACTGCAGCCCCTGACACATAACTCCTTCTTGTTGAACTCTAGAGGAACTCATATTCTACCACCATTGTTTCACCTGTGCCCAGCTCTGAGCTGGTCCTATTAGTCATCTAGAAAGTTCCACTGTCTGATTTATCATTAATGCTGGAGGTGAGGTGTGATGGTTTGAATAAGTGTTCCCCATAGCTGCATGTGTTTGAACACTTAGTTCCCTGTTTGTGAGCTGTTTCAGAAGGTTCTAGAGCATTTAGGAGGTGGAAGTTTGCTGAAGAAAATATGTCACTGGGTACAGACTTTGACATTTTATAGCCTGACTTCATTTCCTGTGCTTTCTCTCTGTTTCCTCTGTGCAAATGAAATGGAATCACTCTCCTTCCTGACTGCCAGGCTGATGCATGTCCCTACCACCATGCCTTTCCCAACATGATGGACTGTATCCCCTCTGGAGCTGTGGCCTAAAATAAACCCCTTTCTCCTTTAAGCTGGTTTTGTTGATGGTATTTTGTCACACCAAGAAAAAGCAACTAATACAGGAGATCAAGAACAATATCAGAGGGAAAAGATGTCTGTGTTCTGTGTCTTTATCAACAAGAGTTCTTGGAGAGGAATATCCAGTACTAAGTTTCTTATGATTCAACTTTCTCTCCCATTCCTAATGATCATTTCTGCTAAGACACTGGAAAATCTCAGTTAAGGCATCTCCCCTTAAGCTAAGAGCAAGTGAAGAATAAAATAACCTAGAGACACAAACCTGGTTTGTGCTATTTGATACATTCAAGGGCCTTGGGAGACACCCCTCCCATACACATACCACATTAAATGGGTTTCTACACACCTTCCATGCACAAGAACAACTGGAATACTCTTTATTATGGGACATAGTGACTCAGAAAGGTTGCTTCATGGCTTAGCCTCTACTGTTTTAGAAATGACTCATCTTTCTTCTTCGACCACATCTGAAAATGTATTCTCTTTATGGCCCATGTCTTCAGGTACTGTGGGTCACCAGGCCTAAAGATGTATATTTTACTGGGTTCTACATACTTAGTGGCGGCATTTATCTAGAGAATACAGAGAAAAATGTTCATGGTAGAGAACAAAATGTGAGGATGTGGATGCCAGCCTGTCAGAAGCCTGTTCTCAGGAGAACACAGAGGGACTCACATACAAGGAGGGTGGTAGGGAGAGGCTAGCCAATAGTAGCCTTTAAAGATAAAATCTCTGGACCTGCATCCAGTTGGATGGTGATTTTATTACATACATTTGAGAAAGGGCAGCAAATGGCAATGCAGAGGAGGGAATACTGGGATGAAAGTAAAAGGAATTGAAGTGCTAGCATCTGTGGGGGTGAATTTGGAGGGATATTGATGATGAAGAGCATAGTGCCTTGCTTCTGTGATGGTGTTGAAAGGCAAGGAAAGAATGAAAGGTTGGGACCCAGTTGTTTCCCTGCCTTTCTGGGCAAGCTGTAGAAATTCATTATTCATGATTACTCTACCAAAGTACAAAACACACTTTGAAAGCATGGAGCTCTCTGCCCTTTCCTCATTATTCATTTTTTAATTGATAAATTATACTTTATATTTCATTCTTTGAAAAAGAAAATAATAAAAAGAAAGCCTTTCTGTGGAAATCCTTAGGAGCTCTGTGCTTAAGGTGGAGGCAAAAATCTTAGACTATAGGAGACAGGTTCTACTCCCTGAAGTCAGCATTGTTCTCCAAATAAAATCAACCAAAGGAGATTAGAGTTAGGAGAGCAAGGTTGCTAGGAAAAAGTGGAAACGCTCTCTCCTATAGTCATACACCACTTCTTTAATCATCCCCTCTAGACCACTGGGCCACAGCATTTTGAAGTTTACCCACAAGAATCCATCTGTGAGTTGTGGATAGAATGCTTGGCCCCACTACAAATCATGACCCATTCAACAGGTTTCCTAGACATGGATAAACTAACCATCCCAGTTGCAAATTGCCTAGGACACAGAGGCTCTTTATGGGGGAGGGGCCAGTGCCCCCCCTTACAAAGACTGGTACTTTAATCATCACTGTAAGTTCATACCACAGGTGTCTCCAAGTGGAAAAAAAATAGTAATTCAGTAAACTGAGAGGGGATTTGAGAAACAGATTAATACACTGTTAATCTCACTCTCTTGTTTCCATATCTGTATTCAGGCATTTGGGATTCTCTGGAGATAGTAAAGAAACTAACAGAGAGCCACACATCACAGAGCAAAAACAAAACAGGTAAGTCTTACATGCAATCAAGATGCAGGTTGGCTTGGGGCATAGGTTTGCTCACAAACAGATGTTTCTCCTTCATCTGAGGACTACACAGCTGCCTCCAACATCTGGGGACTGTGAAGGAACACCCTAGGCTGCAGTTACAGGTCTGCACTGCAGAGCAACAGAACAAACACAGTGGCTTCTCATGGGGCACTAAATGGAAAGAACGCCCATAGCCCAGCTCATTCCTCAGCCTGGACATTCATAACTTCCAATCTGCTTGGTTTAAATGTCCCAGATCTTACTAACTCGCCTTGGCCCAATCTTCCAGCATAGCACATATGTGTTCTCTACAGTTTTCCATATGTTACTGAATACTACTGGGATCCAGCTTTGGCCCTTGAAGATCTTGGCTTTGATCTTCATCAGCTTTAAAGTCTTGAAGGCCTAGAAATTTCCTGGATTTTGCTAATTCCTAATGTTTTCAGAATTTGCTTTATCTTTACTCCACACCCTCTATATTTTCTATTTTTCCTTGCAGCAAGCCAGCCACAGAGGTCAACAACTTTACAGATCCCCTCACAAGTAATCCACTTTCACAGACAAGCATTAGAAAGCAGTATTCCTTTACTAAAGATACCATAAAGGTGACAGGAAGGGGATGTCCATCCACTTTGAGGACAACAGTTAAAACAGTAACAGAAAGCATTTGTTTTCCTCCTCAATTCCACAGTGGTTCAGCACCTCAAGGTTGAACAAGTCTCCTGCAGGTAAGCAGTGCCATCCTGGGCGTCTCATTCCTGCCCAGATCCTCAGCCAAGTCAGCACTTAAAATTCTTCTTCTGTATTCAGAGCAATGGCATTGTCCCATTGTTGACTTCCAGCTACATATCTACAGGTATCATGATCTAGAGGGTGGGTAAGATCTCTTCAGCAGAGTCTTCAGCCTTAAGGCAGCAGTAGGATTATGACAATATCTTCTATTTTTAATTACACTTCTTGTAAAAGGCTTAATAGTCTATGGCTTTCCACTGGAGTCCCTACAAGACTCAGTTAGTGAAGTGTGTGTGTGTGTGTGTGTGTGTGTGTGTGTGTGTAGTCAGAGAGTGAAGCAGAGAGGCAGAAACAGAGACAAAGAGGAGAGAAATAAGTTTATATAGAAATAACAATTTGACCTTTACTTCCTGGCTTTTCATCAAAGTCATTGTTGCTTTCTCAATAATTTCTAAAGGTGGTTGCATTTCGTTCTCATTGCCTACCCCTAGGGATGTACTTCCTCCAGCTAGGCCTTACCTCCTAAACATTCCACATTCTCCAAAATTAGTCCCACCAGCTGGGGCTAAGCATTCAAAACTTGAACCTGTGAGAGACATTACAGATTCAAATTATAGTTATAATGATAATTAATGGGGTTTGGCAAATGGACAGGGCAGCAGCGGAGGTGTATATTCATCTCCCCTGTTAGGTGGATACAGCATAGAGTAGAAACAATTAGAGGATCTCACTACTCCTCTCAGAAATTTTCTCCACAGCAGTAGCTGCCCACTGTCCTGCTTCAAGCTCTCCTTCCATCTCCCCTTCTCCTTTCACTGCAGGGCCTTTATGCTCATAAAAGACCCTCTCTACCTCCCTCTGTTCCTGGCATTGCCATTTCTGAATTGGTCCTGGCCCAGGAATGTCCTAGCCATAATAAACCCAACTCTAGGGAAGACAAAAGCAACCCTGTTAATGACAATCTGAAGGAAAGAGCCATTTATAGTTCCTTGCAAACCAAAAAGATGGACAGTAAATATGCAGGGCTGAGAATAGAATGTTGGCATCTGCTGTGCATGTGAATGGACAGAGCATTCCTTCCCATAATTCTGGGGGTATCAGGACCCTGGATATTTGCTGTTCTTATTGTTATCTGTCTTTTCTCTGCAGGAAATCTCTGACATGTCAGTAATCCTCCTATAAATGAATAACATTTCAGGACATTAAACACTCCTCCACCATTCTCTCAACCCCACACAAGGGGTGTGTGGAGAGTTGTTGAGAGAAGAGGGGGAGAAAGGGAGGGACAAAGGAGGGAGGGAGGGAGGAGGGGGGAGGGAGGGAACAAATGGCAGAGATTTCACAATTTGTCACTGAGGGAAAGGACTACAACCCATTTAGCTTCTAAAAACAAACCACTCAATGTGTCATATACCAGTCCTTCCAAGGGTGTTCCTTGCTCCCTGAACAGGAGTCCCACTGGCCCAGAACCTATCTGAGGAGCAGAGATTGCTTGGATTGATAATAGGGTTTTCTATTCTGAAAAAAAATAATCTAAAATGAGATTCCATTATTTAAGAGGTATCTTGGGAATGGTGTCTTCAAGGAGAAGCCATATTGGGCCGCAGGAAAAGCTGATCTTTATTTTGTAGACTTCCTGGGAATGTTAAAGCCTACAGATAGACACACTCTTGAAGCTCAACAGTGCTAGCCTTCAAAGGTGCTGACATTCTTCACCAGCTATGGATAAGGAAAAAGCAAATGGATTGTTGTAGCCTTCTCAGCACTCTATAACTCTTTCTGTGGCAAGTATTGAAGCTTCAAGTGATCTCTGTGCCCCGCACCCCCCCACTTCCTATAGGTTCATCTTTAAGTAGATCATTTGGCAACTCCTAAAGTCAGACCTTGTAGATGATACAGACACATTTCTGAAAGCTCCAATTTGCTGGTCACCATGTCCTTCTCATCTCTGGCTTCCTTTCTCTAGCTACCATTGACACTGGCAGGGGTGCCCTAAGACATGCTCTAACTAACCACATGGAGGCTAAGTGTGCTCTTTGTTGCCTCTGTTTTATAACCGCATGCCCACTGATAATTATCTTAGCTCAGTCAGTATGGTGTCCTTTTTTCATTTCTTGATACACAGAGTCCAAGTGGGGCTCATATGACATGATGTAGAATTCAGTGTAAGCAGATTGAACACTCTGTAAGGCTTTGGAGCTAGTTTTTACTATCAAGCCTCATATGCTAGTCTCTTTGGACTGCTACAACAAAGTACCAACTATGGGATAGCTCACAAATATTTCTTGAGCTGGAAGGCTGAGACCAAAGGCACCAACAGATTGAGCATCTGATGATCATCTATTATCTGGTTTACAGGTGGTGAATTCTCACTGTGTCATCTAGTGGTGCAAAAGATGAGTGAGAGTTTCAGGGTTTGTTCTATAAAGTCACCAGTCCCATTCACAAAGGCTCAATGTTAATGATGTAATAATTTCATAACTTCTACCTCCTAAAACTACCATAGTGGCCATCAGGTTTCAACATATGAATAGTGAGGAAACACAAATATTTAAACTACAGCACTTACTCGGAACACATCAATGCCACTCAAGATGAATTTCTACTTTCTCTAAGATGAAAAATATGTGATGTCATTAAGTCACCATTGAGGTGTGAAGGCCTGTTAAATAATGGTAGCATACCAGGACTCTTCTGCTTTCTGTTGCTATCCAGTGGGAAGTCACCCAGATGCTGTAGCTGCTTTACTCTGGATGTAAAGTCACACATATGCCATAGCCTCCAACTCTGTCAACCCACTACTCTACCCAGGTATCCACTGTCCAACCCAAGGGTGACCTAGGAAGAGACTGAGGCAACTGGAGAGATCATCTGTCTCCTTGGCTATTTGTGCCTCTTCTCTGCTGGATGCTCCTTGGTGAAGGATAACTTACAATTACTATTTTAAGTCTGCATGAGGCTTCCTCGGATTTCCTGTTCTAATCTTACAATAGTTTCCTTTAATGGTTCCTAAGCAATCAGCCAAGCTACTCAGCATGAGATCACTTACATTCCCAGCCTCTTACCATTCCACACATGGTGTGTCATTGGGGCACTAGGACACCAACTGGCCCAGTGGGTCACTGCTCCTTTTTGTTTGCCACTTACACAAGCCATGCCTTCTTTCATACTCCATTGGGTGGCTGCACTAAAGTGCTCACAGAGGTGTTGTTTGTGAAATAAAAAGATATTGCTGCCATGTTGGCAGAAGATGTGGGTACACTCCTGCTCACAGAGAAGTGTCATCTTCTCAGGCACCACTCCTGCCTAAATATAAATGAACAGCACTTGTACCCTTTGTGAGCCATCTCACAGTGGATTGCTATCAGATCTGCCTGATACCATGACTTAGTGGGTCTAAAAAATGCCTGCTCCTGGTAGATGGCCACATGCCCATTTATTACTTCAATGGAGCTCCATAGTGAAATGCAAACACCTACACTTCTGAAGCTAAGGGAGAGAGGGGAGACTATGACAGTCTTTAAAATGTCTACACAGTATAACATAGCATAGAAGGTGAAATGGTCAGAATGCTTCAAACCCTTCCTGAAGCACGAGTTCTCATAGGTCTTAATAAAAAAAACCCAGGGTCAGATATTGGGGTAAATGCAAAAAGGTCAGAGAAGTAAAGGTAACACATGTCTATAACCTCAAAACTTGGTCAGAGAACAGAGACAGGCAGATGCCTGAAGTTCACTGGCAATCTAGCCTAATCAAATTAGAGAACTTCAGCTTTAATGAGAGCCCATGTCTCAGAAATAAGGGTTTAAGAGAGACACCAGATAACAATATCTGGACTCTACCATATTATGCACACACATAAGTACAGGGGAGAGAGACATGGATAGTAATCACACCTAGGAGTCATTGCTATAAAGATTTATTGTACAAAAAGGATTCTGGGCCAGTTATTACCCTCAAGAAGCCCTCAGCACAGTGAGAAGACAGAGCAGAAAGACAGCTCTCCAAGAACATGACACAAAAAACATGGTGAGCTTCAGAGCACAGGACCCAGAGGGCATAGGTCCTGTGTTAGCTCTGAGGGCTTCTGGACGTTCCCCAAGAAAGGCCAAGAAAATGCCTGCAAAAGACCTGAAAAGCATTAGGTTCTCAACAAACGAAACACACAGATCACATGATCTCAAATCCAGAGCTGCTGCACTGATTTTCTAGTACCTCTGCCTGTCCCTCGGGATGTCAACCACAGCCTTGTGTGCAGCAGCCTGGAGGCAGACACATCAGCGTGGCAGCCTTGCCTTCTATAACACCACATCTCCTAGGATGTTGACACAGCTGTTCCTAGAGGCTGCTCAGATGGCACACGAATGCATATTTGTAGAAAGCAAGTTGCTGCTGAGGCTGACTGGCTGGCTGGCTGGCTGGCCTCCAGGAGCTCACAGCTGACCAACCTGGCCTCCTGCTTCTGCAACAACTGCCAGAAATGGAAGGGCAGAGTGTGGCAGTGAAGAACAGCCCCCTCAGCCCCGAGGGAGCATCATCCCTTACATCCCCCATCAGGCACAGGCAGGCAGAGAGTATGATTGCTCTGAGACAGCAAAGTGTAAAGAAAGGAGCCTGGGGTGGGAAAAGTCAGCCCCTGGAGAGCTCAGGGGAGCAACAGCTTTTTGTCAAGGAGTTCCCTGCTGGAGCTCTCTCTTCTGAGGGGACGCTAAGGGATTTAGGCAGGCTGAAGTAAAGGCAGTGCAGATTTCCAGGAGATGCAGCTGCACAGCTTCACAGGCGCTCACAGCCTGGAATTCATCATTCCCACCCAATCTGTAGGTAGTACCAAGGCTGCTGTTCCTAATATTACCCTCCTTAGGGCAGGAAAGTTCCTTTCAGCTGTAGAACTTGGAGAGGGTCCAGAGGCACAGAAAGACAGAAAGGGATCAGAAAAATTCAAGGTAGACTGCTCCCAGATGCACTGGTCTTAAGCCATAGCAGCTCCCCCATACACACACCTGCTCAGCCTCACAACATGAGAACAAATGATTGCCCTTATGTACTTGTCTGATGCCAGGCTTCCCTCCTCTTCCCACCTAACCCAGCATATACATGGCTGTTCCCAGGTATGTGGGATCCGATTAGGAGACTCATCTTGTAAACATTACCAGTACAGATGTGGGCCAGCTCTACATCCACTAACCTTTGCACAGGACTCCTCCCATCTCTGCCAAGTCTTCTTACCCCAGCCCTCATTCTTGCTCTCTATCCTCCAGCACATAGCAATGGGAGCAAGTGACAGATAAAAGTCACTTATGCCATGAGCCAAAGAATGACGAAAATAAGAAGAGGATAGAGTCCCATGATAACCCTCAAGGGCACACCCTAATAACCCAAAGCCCTGATCTTTAACCTCTTAAAGGTCCCACCATCTTCCAAGGACATCACCTTGGAATACATATCTTTTTGTAATTTTTATTCTCCTCTCATATATTATATCCCGACCCCAGTTTCCCCTCCATCCTTTCCTCCCAGTCCTTCCCCCACCTCCCCTCTTCCCCAGATCAACTCCTCCTCTGTTTCCAAAAGAAAGAGCTGTCCTCCCAGGGATATTCACCAAAAATGGCCTAGCAAGATAAAATAAGATTGGGCACAAACCCTCATATCACAGCTGGATGTGGCAACCCAGTAGAAGGAAAAGAGTCCCAAGCACAAGCAAAAAGTCAGAGACATGGGAACATTCAAGATATATCTAATATATGGCCTTCAGGGAACATTCAAGATTAAAGGTTTTTGGCAGGCTAGCTTTATTTGAAAACAAAAACCACCAACCAAAAATTTTATTTAGCTCACAGTTCTGAAAATCCAAGATTCCAACCTCAGCTTAGCTCTCATGAAATCCTCTTCTCTACACGATATCATAGCAAGAGTCATGTGTGTAGAGAAGACTGGGAACCCACATCTCCTTTGAATACATCTCCTTTGAATACATACCCCCATGACTATGGGGTCCCTGCAGACATCAGAGCTGCCAGGGAAATGATCCAGGTCAAGTAAGAATTAAACTCAGTTCAGCCCAACTTAGCCAGCACTGGGCCAAACTTCTGGAGTCTGACCCCAGGTGGTTTATTTTAGCCATATTTAAGCACAGCATAATTTTGGAAAAGAAGTTTCCTAATGACAATTAACTCAGTTCCAGATGTGCAACAAACTTAAGACATGACCACAAGTAACCTGTGGATAATCTGACTCTCCACAAGGATTCACATAAAAAGAAAAAAAGACCAAATGGCCACACATGTACCAAGTAACTCTAGTGCTGTGTGGGACGAAGTCAGAAGGATTTCTGTAGTTTGCTAGCCACCAGCCTAGATCCAGGTTCAGTGAGAGACTCTGTCTCAAAGGAATAAGGTGGAAAGTTGCAGAACAGGACATCCACATCTTCCACTGGCCACCATGCATGTGCTCAAATACACCCACCCACCTGCATGTATACATACACCATGTACACACATAGACCACACTCACACCTATTCTGCATGCAAATGCAGAAGAAAGTAATGAATAAGTAAACAAGAACATGGAAGTCTGGTATGGTGGTGTCTCTAATCCCAGCATTCAGAGACTAAGACAACAGGAAACAGCATGAGTTACGTGGGGAATTTTAAGTAGTGACATCTGACATATAGGGGAAAAGATAAGAGCAATCACATACCTAGGCTAAGTAAGAAAAAGAGGAAGAAACAAAAGTAGGAGAAGCCCTACCTTGGGAAAGTCAGATGTGGCCTGATTAATGAGAAGACAGAATGCTGCATATGGGGAGAAGACAGGGTCCTGAGATAGCTTTCCATATGTACAGCCCAGAGACCAAAGTGGCTAAAATATCATAAAAGGGAGACCAATGGGGGTAAATGGCAGACCTATAAGGAACAAAGGAATGGACTTAACTAGGTAGCAAAGCAAGTAGCAGGATTAGGAACTGCCATAGGTAGATATGATGGAGACACGGTGGGAAATGAACCACATCAGAGATCCTAATGTCTGTGTGTCCTGTCATTCCTTCACAGATTTATTGCTCGTCGTCTAGAAAGTAAGGCCATTCTTTTGTGAAAATTACCATGTACAAGTAAAAATAACTAAATCTATACACCCATCTCTTATCAAGCATCATTGCATGTATTTGGTCTCTGAATCAACTGAGAAAGCCCACAAATAAACAAGAGTGGTGGACAGAAGCTGTGCCTTGCTACACACTAGCTAAACAGACTTTGGTGAGGTACTTAACCACTCTTGGTTCCAAGTTGTTATTTAAACTTATAAGGTATGGACTGTAAGTCTCACTCAAGGGTAAAATGAACACATAACTAGATAAGGTATATGCATTGGGCAAAGCAGTGTCTGGCACTTAACGGGGCTCAGGAAATGCAGCTTATATCAATGACACATGAAAATAGCATTAGAAAATATAATGTGTGCTTTCGTCACCTACTCTCCACACAATGCCTGCTGTGACTAAGCAGGACATGATTCCATTTTCAGACCTAACAGACAAGATCAAGCCAGCACCTTAGTAGGTTGATGTTAATTGCCAACTTAACAGAATAAAAATCACCCCAGAGATGAGCCTCTGGCATACATGTAGAGAATTATCCTGATTGCTTTAATCAAGGCAGGAAGACCCACCCACTGTAGGTGGCACCATTTGCCTGGGTGGGGATGCTGGATTGTATAAATGAGAAAAGGAACCTAATGGCATGCATTCATTCCTGTCATCTGCTTTTTGGCTACAGATGCAACTTCTAGATTCTGTCGTTATAACTCCCCTGTCATAATGGACTGCATGGTGATTTGAATGAGACTGACTCCCATTTAGTTGGATATTTGATCCCCAGTTGGTAGAACTATTTGGGAAGAATTAGAAGGTGTGGCCTTGCGGAAGATGATGTATCACTGGGGGTGGGCTTTGAGGTTTTAAAAGCCCAGGCTTTTCCCAGTTCTCTGTCCCTGTATCTGTCCCTGCCCCCTCTCTCTCCTCTCTCCTCTCTCCTCTCTCTCTCTCTCTCTCTCTCTCTCTCTCTCTCTCTCTCTCTCTCTCTCTCTCTCTCTCAGGTACTGCTCCCATGCCATGCCTTCTTGCCTGCTTCCATGCTCCCTCCCATGATGGTCTTGGATTCTAACCCTCTAAAACTATAAGCAAGTTCCCAATGAACTTTTTTTTTCTGTAAGTTGCCTTGGTCATAGTGTCTCTTCATAGCAATAGAAAAGAACTAAGACAGACCTGTAACTATGAACAAATAATCCTTTCCCCCTTAAGTTGCCTTTGTCAGGTTATTTTATCAAATCAACAGGAAAATAGCTAATATGTAGGGCTACCAGCAGGACAATTGGTCTATCTGATGCCGATTGATCCTGCAAAAGTAGCAGAACATTAGCAATACCCACAGCCCAAGACAGGGCAATGACTAAGTCTAGAGAGGTAGTACCATGTCCCAAGTCCTTGGGATAAGAACCCAACAAGGTCATACCAGGGCATATGTGCATTGCTCTTTGATCCTCCATCTTGAGTGGCTGCTGTTGTGCTTATAGCCAAGGCCTGTAGAGGT